>NW_012143745.1:329702-458594 GCF_000956105.1 Propithecus coquereli | reverse complement strand
TAGAGATATTTTCTCTCCATCTAGACTTATCCTATAGAAATCTTCAGAAAAATATTAGCTTCTTTTCCCCTCTTTTTTTAAAATTTATTTTTTTTTTTTTTTTAGCATTTTGCATGTCTTCAGTTTTAATGTTGAGTTCACCAATATTCCTTTATGGTTTGGTTTTTGTACCTGGCTTATGGGTCCTTCCCTACCCTGATATAATGAAAATTTTCTCTTAAGTAGTCACCTTAAGACTTGTGTGCTTACAATTTGTTTTTTTCACATTTAGGTCTTTAATTCATCTGAAATTTTAGTTTTATAAATAGTGAGGATTTAATTGTATCTGGTGAGCTAGCTAGTTGTGCAGACATACTTATTAAATAGAGTTTTCTTTCACACTGAATTTCCCATCTCTGTCATTTTCTCCTATGTTAATATCACACTATTTTGATTACTATTGTTTTATAAGATCTAGTCAGGGCAAATCTTTCTTTATTCCACTCCAAAATTGTCTACTCTTGATCCTTTAAAAAAGCTCTCCCATGAGTTAATTTTACAATCAGATTGTTTTGTTTCTGTGAAGAACCCTGTTGGGATTTTATTGGGAATTAATTGAATCTATAGATTGGTTTGAGAACATTTTTTGTCTTTCTGTATCAAATTGTCTCATCTATAAACAGGATATATTTCTCATTTTGTTTGGTTTTTCATGTCCTTCAATAAAGTTTTTTTAATTTTTTTGTGAAATTATTATATATTTTGTGTTATATGTATTCTAGGCACTTTATAATTGTCACAATTGTAAATTTTATCTTTAAAAAATTATATCTTCTGTTTGCTAGTATTTAGGAACTTCACTGACCTTTGTGTATCAATCTTGTATCCAACAACTTATTAGTGCTAATAGTTTAGATGTATTTTCCCTTGGATTTTTATTATCTGCAAATAGCTATTTTATTACTTCCTTTATTATGTTAATACTTTTTTTTCACGTCTTAATGCACTGCCTCAGAATTCTAGGATAATGTTAAGTAGAAATGTTAATAGTCTTTCTCCTCACTTTAAATGAAATGCTTCTATATTTCATTAATGAAATTTACTACAGATAGTAGATATACTTTAATCATGTTAATATCCCTTCTAGTTCTTGTTTGCTAAGAAATTTGTTGTTTTTAATGTCATGAGTGTATATTAAATTTTACCAAATGTTCTTTTCTGAATTTATTGAAATAATCAGATTTTCTATTTTACTTTTAATGTGATGGGTTACATTAAAATAATTTTTATTTTCTAATGTTAAACTACCCTTGCACTGTTGAAATAAACCCTTCTTGGTCTCAATGTGTGTTTTCTTAAGCATTGATATATATACTTTGCTAATATTTTGTTTACAATTTTAGCTTTTTTTAATAATTGAAAAAGATCCATACTTTGCTCCATTAAATGAGTTGTGGAGCTTTCTCTCTTTTTCAACTCTCTTTTTAAGAATTTGTATTAGATTGGAATAATCTGTTTCTTGAAAATTTGATAGATCTCATCTGTAAAATCATCTAGACTTAGTACAGTTTTGTGTGGTTAGATTTTGTGTGTTGGAGGGTGGAGTTCTAAAGGGGGTGGATTTAAACTACTAGTTTAATTTCCATAGTTATATTTCTACTCAAGATTTCTATTTCTGCCTGAGTCATGTTTTATGTCATATTTTTTCCTAAGAAATTATCCATTTTATCTGATTTTTCCATATTTTTATTATAAAGTTGGTTGGTCATAGTATTATTTTAACATCTTTCCTTTTCCCTTTGGCACTCCTCCTTTTATTCCTAAGATAATTTTTTGTGTGTGTGTGAGACAGAGTCTCACCCCTTCACCCTGGGTAGAGTGCAGTGATGTCATCATGACTCACTGCAACTCCAACTCCTGGGCTCAAGCAGTCTTCCTGCCTCAGCCTCCCGAGTAGCTGGGAGTACAGGCGCATAACAGTGCACCTGGCTAATTTTCTATTTTTTTAGAGGTGGAGGTCTCGCTCTTGCTCAGGCTAGTCTTGAACTCCTGAGCTCAAGCGGTCCTCCTGTCTCAGCTTCTCAGAGTGCTGGGATTACAGGCTTGAGCCACCGCAACCAGCCCCCAATATAATTCACTTATGCCTTCTCTATAATTTGTTTTGATCATCCTTGTCTATTTTATTATTAGTTTTAGGGAACCATCTTTGTTTTATTGATCCTCTCAATCGTTTTTTGTTTTAGGATAAGCTATCTTTCTAGTTTTTTGTTTGTTCATTTATTTTGATTAAACAATCCTCATTAGCCCAGCTATGTCCTAGGATGTGTTACCTCAAAAGTATTTCTTCCTGAAGATTTTAACTCTTTTAAAAGCTTGAAAGCATTTATTTTTATTTTTTTATTTTTATTTTTTTGAGACAAAGTCTCACTCTGTTGCCCGGGCTAGAGTGCCGTGGCTTTGGCCTAGCTCACAGCAACCTCAGACTCCTGGGCTGAAGCGATCCTTCTACCTCAGCCTCCCGAGTAGCTGGGACTACAGGCATGCGCCACCATGCCCAGCTAATTTTTTCTATACACATATTTTTAGTTGTCCAGATAATTTCTTTCTATTTTTAGTAGAGACGGGGGTCTCGCTCTTGCTCAGGCTGGTCTCGAACTCTTGACCTTGAGGGATCCACCCGCCTCGGCCTCCCAGAGTGCTAGGATTACAGGCATGAGCCACCGCGCCTGGCCAATTTTTAAGTCTGACTTAATATATTTGAAACAGGAAAACAGAAATGTTTTCCAGTTCCTCTCATGTAACTGCCTGCCATTTTTTGGTATGTAGTCATTTTATCTCCTAATACTATGTGCTTTCTATTCTCTGTCTTTCCTATATGGCTGAATTATAATATGGGATTCATTTTATCTTTGTTCTTAAAATTATATAATGCCTCTATTAGACCTATAAAAATCACATGTTGAAAGACTAATATTTTTAGGTAATGAAAGCTCTCTGAGAAATATAAAATTAATGGAAAATGAATTTATTTGTTTTTGAATTATAGAGAATAAAGAGTTTTATTATTCAAATAAGATAGTTTGTCCTTTTTTTCCCCTTTGTAAATTTTAATATGCAGTAATTTTTATCAAAGTAATATAACTATCTACACATACTAGGTAGGATTGGAGAGGCTATAGAGATTGTAAATGTCTGGTGTTCCATAGATTCAGGGTTTGTTTTATTTTGTTTTATTTTTATTAATCCATGTGACTGCTTAGATATCTCTTTGGCTTTTTATTAAATTTTATTATGTTTTTATTTAACATATGTCATTAACACTTCAAAATTTTAAATAGGTTTATATTGTAATGCTTCCTAATTTACACAAATTTTAAGCAATGAGTTTCAGATTTAGGCCACTGCTTTAATGTTTTTGTATTCTTTGTCATCTTAAGGTCACATTAGACTCAAAGTGGAGGAAGCCCTTATTAATGAAGAAGCAATTTTGAACCTCATGGAAAATAGTCAGACTTTTCAGCCTTTGACCCAAAGACTGAGTGAGTCACCAGTTTTCAGTAAGTAACAGTGCTACTATAAATATTCAGGATTTTAAATCAGTGAAAATGTGTGTTGGGAGAGGGGGTATTTTTTTCTTTGATTTGAAGACATTAATTTTGAATGTTAAATACTATATATAAAAATGAAACCTTGCATTAAGTTAAGTAGCTTTGTTTTTTGTTTTCTACACAGCTTTTTCTAAAAAACAATTGTGAAAGAATAATTTTTTAAAATTTTACTTTGCTTGGGGGAAAGCCATATTGCTTTAGAGGAAAAATGCACTTATTTTGAATTAATATTCTCCAAAGTTAAGTACATTAATAAAACACTATAATTGGTTCTTTTTTGGCAAGTATCAGAAATCTCACTGGACAATTCCTTTCAAGCCATTTTTTTTTTTTTTTTTTTTAATTTTTAAGAGACAGAGTCTCTCTCTGTCATCCAGGCTGAAGTACAGTGGCATGAGATAGCTCACTGCAGCTTGAACCCCTGGGCTCAAGTGATCCTCCTGCCTCAGCTTCCCCAGTACCTGGGACTACAGACGTGTACCACCACAGCTAGCTACTTTTTTTCTTTTTTTAAGAGACAGACTGATCTCGAACTCCTGGCCTCAAGTGATCCTCCCACCTTAGCCTCCTGAGTCACCGGAATTACAGGCATGAGCCATTGTGCCCAGCATCAGGCCATTAATTTTTGGCTAGCTTAGCATATGATAGTTACGTCCAAATGTTTTTGCATCATACTAAATACATTTTCCTTAGCATCGTAAACCATTTACAAGATTTCTTTTCAATAATTTAGCCTAACTTACTGACATCTTTTACAGAAATTTATTTGATATTTTGTTGCATAAAGTGAGTTATTATTAAGCTTCATGCCTCTTGTTTTGCTTGAAGTAGTGATTTTATGTTTCTTTCCTTTCTCACTTTCTATTTTTCATTTTTATAGCACCAAATATAATCCCAGCTCAATGTAATGTCTTCTCTATGTTATTTACATTTTCATCTGAATGGAACATAAATTGACTGATTGTGAACAATACCAAAATTATTGTACACACTCATATTTCAAAAACATTTTAAACAGGAGTAGGGAACTTTTTCTTTTTTTCCTTTTTCTTTTTTATTGTACATATTTATGGGATACATAGTGATGTTTCAATGCATATAATGTATGGTGATCAGATCAAGGTCATTAACATGTCCATCCACTCCTGGGCTCAAGGGAACCTCCCACCTCAATCTCCCAAGTAGCTAGCTAGGACTATAGGTGTGTGCCACTGCATCTGTTTTTTCTTTTTTAAATGAGTGGCCACATCGAGAAAGAAATCATCCTAAGAACACATTAAAAAATTAATTTTAGGTTTACAATCTAAAATGTTCCATTTCTCAATTTGAATAAATTAATATATATACCAAAGTATTTAAATTGTATTCTAGTTATAAAAAGTAAACAGTTAAGAGAGGGACATAGAAAAAGTTAAGGTATTTAAAAAGAGGAGAGTTAGAGAAGCATATCTGTATTTCATTGCATTAGACAAATATATCATTAGCAGATATAATTCCACCTTGCCTAATGTTACAAAAAAGCAATCTCAATGTTATCAAAAATCTGAGAAGAGGCCGGCACAGTGGCTCACACCTGTAATCCTAGCACTCTGGAAGGCCAAGGCAGGTGGATCCTTTGAGCTCAGGAGTTTGAGACCGACCCAAGCAAGAGCAAGACCCTGTCTCTACTAAAAATAGAAGGAAATTAGCTGGACGACTAAAAATATATAGAAAAAATTAACCGGGCATGGTGGCCCATGCCTGTAGTCGCAACTACTCGGGAGACTGAGGCAGGAGGATCACTTCAGCCCAGGAGTCTGAGGTTGCTGTGAGCTAGGCTGATGCCATGGCATTCTAGCCTGGGCAACAGAGTGAGACTCTGTCTCAAAAAAAATCTGAGAAGAAAATATCTATAATCCATTTGCTACTGCTAATTTTTTTAAAGTATGAGGCAGAAAAAAACGAATTCTAATTCTAGGTTTAAGAAACGAATCATTGCCAAAATGGCTCTTATAAGCAAATATTTTCATTTTGTGTTACATTGGGTAGCATAACTGAACCAATTTCTTTAATGTCAACAAAGAAAACCTAAAACTTGATATTTTAGTGAATGAGTAATGTATTACCTTATTACAGAGAAAATGGTTGTGTAGTAGATTACAACAAATTTCCATCTCCCTAATCTTGTTTAAAATAATAACAGCTTTATTGAGGTGTAATTCACATACCATAAAATTTACGTTTTATTATATACAATGCAATGATTTTTAGAATATTCATGGAGTATTGCAACCATTACCACTATCTAATTTTAGAACATTTTCATCACCCCAAAAAGAGACCCTGAACCCGTTAGTATTCACTCCCCAGTCTTCCTCTCAGCCCTTGGCAACCACTAATTTATTTTCTCTTTTGCTCTATTTACCTATTTGGGACATTTCATATAAATGGAATCATATAATATATAGCCTTTTGTATCTGGTTGCTTTGATTTAGCATAATGGTTTCAAAGTTCATCCATGTTGTTGTAGTATGTGTCAGTACTTCATTCCTTTTTCTTGCTGAGTAATATTCCATCATATGGATAATATACATTTTGTTTGTTTATTCATCAGTTGTTGGATATTTGGGTTGTTTCTGCTTTCTGGGCTATTATGAATAATGCTGCTATCATTATTCATGCACAGGTTTTTGTGCGGACATATGTTTTCCATTCTCTTGGATATATATGTGAAAGTGGCATTGCTGGGTTATATGGTAACTCTATTTAACATTTTGAGCAACAACCAATGGCTGCACCATTTTATAATCTGACCAGCCATGTATAAGAATTACAATTTCTTCACATCCTTGTCAACACTCGATATTATCTGTCTTTTTGATTTTAGCAATCCTAACATGTATGAAGTGGTTTTATATGTATAGTATAATACTGTTGACCACTTTTAAAGCTCTCTTGTATTTTCCAACTACAGATTTCATTTGATTATTCTGTGAACTAAATAAAGCTTAAGTATGGGATAAGATGTTTACATGTATAATTTTTAAGGTACTTCCTTAGCATTAATTCATATATTTATTATATGTTTTATATTTATTTTTAATACTTTTGACCATGTTTGGTTTACTGCTCCTCAAGCTTAAGTGTGTACTAAGATCTTAGCTTGTTAAAATGCAAATTCCTGCCAGGTGCAATGGCATGCACCTGTAGTCCCAGCTATGCTGGAGGCTGAGGTAGGGGAATTGCTTGAGCCCAGGAGTTTAAGGCCAGCCTGGGCAACATAGCAAGACCTCAATATGTAAAATAAATAAATACGAGAAAACACAAATTTCTGAGTCCTACCCTAGAAATTCTGATTCACTAGATGTATGATGGGGTCTGAGAATCTTATTTTTAATAATTGCACTAAATTATTCTAATACAGATGATCCAAGGATCACATTTTGATGGGAGAGCTACATGACCACCTGAGCCTTTGCACCAACTGTATTCTTTTAGCATCTGCCAGCAGCTATGATGTTGTTATTTTATAACTGATCCAATAATTGAATCATTGGATTATTTAGAAATTTTAAGTTACTTGTTAGTGATTGCTTCACTTATTTTATAGTGGACAGTAGTCCTGATGAGGCTCTGGTACATCTTCTTGCTGGTTTGGAAAGTGATGGATATCAGGGGGAAAGAAATAGGATGCCATCGCCATGTCACTCCTTTGGAAATAATAAATATCCCCAAAATAGTGATGATGAAGAAAATGAACCACAGATTGAAAAAGAGGAAATGGAGCTTAGCTTGGTGATGTCCCAGAGATGGGACAGCAATATTGAAGAACATTGTGCCAAAAAGAGGTAACTTTTTAGTTATTTCAGGTATTTTAATAACTTTCTTTTGTAGTTATTGTTCTTTAATCACAAATTATTTCCTTATAGACTAAATTGATTTCTTTTAAATCTCTTTTAAGTAGTGGTCTGTTTTTCATATGGCATATATTTTGTATTCTAAGCAAAATAAAGTGATCCTACATTTAAAAAGATTAACCTAACTTTTAGAAGTCATCTGTTTATATATACAGTGAGAGTGATAAATGGGGCAAAATCAAAGTGCCTCCTTATCTCAGAACTTGAAAAAAAGAATGGCTCGGATAGTTGTACCGTTGTGAATTGGAGCAACAAGATATAGAGTCAGCTGAAGATGAGGAATTGCTTCCAGGTCTGATTATAGTAAAGGAATTAGATATTAAAAATTAATAAATAAATAAAATAAAAGAGTCTCAGAAGCAAACACTGGTATTCTGTTTTGTTTCTCAAAGTAAATGATTAAGATGGCACTGTGGTTTTCTAGATCAGTTTTTGTGAATTTGACTGATTTGATTCTGCCCCTGAGCTACATGCTCCGTGTATAGAAAAAAATTAATCCTCTGAACCTGAAAGATTGAGTATCCTTCTTCTTTAAATTTTGTAAGGTATACTAAAACTTTTTTAAAGTCTATGTTTGAAATTTTTGACCTCAAAGCCATTACTGAAAGGTGAAAGGGTAATCTATGAATTCAATATTCATTTGTATATAACATAGGTTTTTATTTTTCTACTTAATTGGGATACGAAAATCTTCAGACATGATGTTATATTCTGCTCTCTGACATAGTCTCTACTATAATAACAGGCACAGTTTATCCCATGATTAAATTCATGCTTGTGTGTTCATTGACTAAACTAATTCTGTGAAAACCACGCCCAGCTTAACCTTGGTTAAAAAAACTTAACTTAGGCCGGGCGCGGTGGCTCACGCCTGTAATCCTAGCACTCTGGGAGGCTGAGGCAGACGGATTGTTTGAGCTCAGGAGTTCGAAACCAGCCTGAGCAAGAGCGAGACCCCGTCTCTACTAAAAATAGAAAGAAATTAATCGGACAACTAAAAATACATAGAAAAAATTAGCCCGGCATGGTGGCGCATGCCTGTAGTCCCAGCTACTTGGAAGGCTGAGGCAGAAGGATCGCTTGAGCCCAGGAGTTTGAGGTTGCTGTGAGCTAGGCTGACGCACTCACTCTAGCCAGGGCAACAGAGTGAGACTGTCTCAAAAAAAAAAAAAAAAAACTTAACATATATTAGGGAGAGATTGAATAGTAGAAGCATGTTGTCTAGAAAAGGAATTATTAATTCTGTGTATAGTGGGTGCTATATTCCACCCTAAGTACTATATTTTAAGTATACTAAGAAAGTAAAGGAAAGGGAAAGGAGAGGAAGAAAACTAGAAGGATCTGTGAACACTGACTTTTGAAGAACATTAATAGAGAATGTTTGGTTTAATTAGAGGAGTTATGAGACAGGCAATAAATGTCTTCATATATTTTAAAGGTTATCATGTGGCAAATGGCATAGACCTGCTCTGTATGGCTACAGAGAACAAAAGCAGGAATAATGTATGAAAGTTGAAAAGAAAGATTTTGTGTAATGTAGGAAGATAACTACTAACAATTAGAGTCATTAACAATGGAAAGATTACCCTGGAAGACAGCAAGCCCCTTACACAGAGAATGTAAAAGCAGAGATTATGTCAGGTCTGTTAAAAATAGGATTTTTGCATTGGGTAGCAAGTTGGACTAAATGACCTCTGGTATCTCTTTCAGATCTTAAGGGAGTGATTTTATGACAAATTGTGATTTGGAAAGGCTTAATGGAGAAACTGTTCCATGTATAATACAGGGATGCATTTTCAAATTTTTGAGACCCGAGAGAGAAAAAATTGTGTATAGATAGAAAGAAAGTTTGCCTGTCCAGATAAAAGGGAAAGTATAAAGTTAGTATCGATATGAGATGAAACTTAAGAGACTATCTATCTGGACTTCACCGTCCATCTGAATTTCTCAATAACATACTTCATAGTCACTGTCAGATTGACTCAATACCTTTACTACTTCCTAGCCCCTCTCTGATCCCTGATATTTTCTCTTCAGCCCTAACCTAAATGCCTCCTCACTCATCTTTTTGTTCTTGTTTTTGTCAGTTCAGAATGTAACAATTGCATATTTATGGAGACTTATTAAAATATGCTAGACCTTTTTAGAGATTACTAAGTTCTCACTCAAGCTGTATGTGTACGTCTAAGGATAGGATGAAAGGGATAATATAAGGAAGAACATGATTAGATATGATAATCCAGAGTATTACAGAGCTATAAATGCAGGAATTATGGTGTTTTCTAGCTCACATAAAAGGGATTATAAAGTCTATTTATAATAACTTTTTGCAGGTACTAAAGTAAGACAATAAAGCAAAGTAAATCTCTCTTTTTTTTTGAGACAGAGTCTCACTGTGTTGCCCGGGCTAGAGTGCCGTGGCGTCAGCCTAGCTCACAGCAACCTCAAACTCCTGGGCTCAAGCGATCCTCCTGCCTCAGCCTCTCGAGTAGCTGGGACTACAGGCATGCGCCACCATACCCGGCTAATATTTGTATTTTTAGTTGTCCAATTAATTTCTTTCTAATTTTAGTAGAGACAGGGTCTCGCTCTTGCTCAGGCTGGTTTCAAACTCCTGAGCTCAAACAATCCGTCTGCCTCGGCCTCCCAGAGAGCTAGGATTACAGGCATGAGCCACCGCACCCAGCCTCTTTTTCTTTTTAAAGTTACAATTTTCAGATCTTTTTTAGCGTTTTACTATTATAGAGACAAATTAGACAAATTACTTGCATCTGAGATTCTCTTTTCTAATGATTATACCCGCCGATGAATTTTGATATTCTCTAGATCACTGTGCAGAAATACCCACAGAAGTTCAACTGAAGATGAAGACTCATCTTCAGAAGAAGAAATGGAATGGAGTGATAACAGTTTGCTTCTAGCCAATCTTTCTATACCTCAGTTAGATGGAACTGCAGATGAAAATAGTGGTAAGTAAACAAGTCTACTGTGAGCATTTGGTTATTTAGGAGCTAAAAATATATTTGATTTTGGAACTATAACAACACTTCCTGTATAGTTAGCTAAGTGAGGCTACGGTGATACTTCTTTTGAAAGAATGTAGATATATATGATTCTTTCTCGTTTCTAAGAGGATGTAACATTTGTTGATCACTGATTTCAAGCTATAACTTTAATCAGTTTATCATGTTAACATTTAAGTAGCGTAAGAAGCTGTAAGAAATACGCTCATCTTATTTGAAGTGGTAATGTAAAGCATATTATTTTATGAAAAAATTTTAAGATGACAGTATTTTCCCCTTATTCCCCTAAAGGCACTGAATATTAATATAATCTATTTCTGATCAAAGGAATATGTATTTAAAATAATTATAACTAACTCTTGATTATTTAGGTTATTATCTTAATGATGGGAGTGACCTTTTTGTTAAGATAACTGTTTTAAACATGTAAACTTAACTTCATATAATATCTTTCATAGTGATAGTATCTTAGTATGGGAAAATTTTCAAAAATTAAAAGAGTAGAATGAAATAAATTCATTTTTCCCTCATTCCAGACAATCCATTGAACAACGAAAATTCTAGAACCCACTCTTCTGTGATTGCAACGAGCAAGCTATCAGTAAAACCCTCCATCTTTCACAAAGATGCTGCTACGTTAGAACCCCCATCTTCTGCTAAGATTACCTTTCAGTGTAAACACACAAGTGCCCTTTCTTCCCATGTTTTGAACAAGGAAGATTTAATTGAAGACCTTTCACAGCCAAACAACATAGAAAAAGGTCTAGATAATCCAGTCACTTCTTTTACAAATGAAAGCACTTACACTATGAAATACCCTGGATCTTTAAGCAGTACTGTTCATTCAGAAAATTCTCATAAAGAGAGTAATAAGAAAGATATCCTCCCAGTATCTTCCTGTGAAACTAGTATTTTTGATTATGATGAAGATATTCCATCTGTTACAAGACAAGTACCAAGTAGAAAGTATACAAACATTAGAAAGATTGAAAAGGATGCCCCTTTTATACATATGCACCATCACCCTAATGAGAATACATTGGGCAAAAACTCTTTCAACTTTTCTGACTTAAGTCATTCAAAAAATAAATTATCCTCTGAAGGAAATGAAAAAGGACACAGCACAGCTTTGAACAGTTTATTCCCTTCACCATTTACTGAAAATTGTGAATTGCTATCATGCTCAGGGGAGAATAGAACTATGGTACATTCTTTTAGTAGCATTGCTGATGAAAGTGGACTAAATAAACTTAAAATTAGATATGAAGAATTTCAAGAACATAAAACAGAAAAACCAAGCCTCAGCCAGCAAGCAGCACATTATATGTTTTTTCCCAGTGTTGTTCTTTCTAATTGTCTTACTAGACCACAGAAACTATCTCCTGTCACATACAAACTACAACCTGGCAATAAACCATCTCGGTTAAAACTGAGTAAAAAGAAACTTGTAGGTCATCAGGAGCCTTCTACCAAAAGTAATGAGACTAGATCCACAAAAGATAATTGTATACAAAATAATCCTTGTAATAATAATCCTGATAAGGATAATGTATTGGACAGTGATTTAATTAAAACCACTCATGGAGCTTTTGAAAATAAAACACCCACAGATGGTTTGATAGACTGTCACTTTGGAGATGGAACCTTAGAAACTGAGCAGTCCTTTGGACTGTATGGAAACAAATACACACTTAGAGCCAAACGCAAGGTAAATTATGAGACTGAAGATAGCGAGTCAAGTTTTGTAGCACACAACTCAAAAATTAGCCTACCTCATCCTATGGAAATTGGTGACAGTTTAGATGGAACTCTCAAATCTCGAAAACGAAGAAAAATGTCTAAAAAGCTGCCCCCTGTCATCATAAAGTATATTATTATTAACAGATTTAGAGGGAGAAAAAATATGCTTGTGAAGCTAGGAAAAATAGACTCTAAAGAAAAACAAGTAACATTAACAGAGGAAAAAATAGAACTATATAAAAAGCTTGCACCTTTGAAGGATTTTTGGCCAAAAGTTCCTGACTCCCCTGCAACCAAATATCCCATTTATCCACTAACACCAAAGAAAAGTCACAGAAGAAAGTCAAAACATAAGTCTGCTAAGAAAAAAACTGGTAAGCAACAAAGGACAAATAGTGAAAATATTAAAAGAACTTTGTCTTTCCGAAAAAAACGGTCACATGCTATTCTTTCTCCTCCCTCACCATCTTATAATGCTGAAACCGAAGACTGTGATTTGAATTATAGTGATGTTATGTCTAAACTAGGTTTTCTTTCTGAGAGAAGCACAAGTCCCATAAATTCCTCTCCACCTCGCTGCTGGTCTCCCACAGATCCAAGAGCTGAAGAAATTATGGCTGCTGCAGAAAAAGAAGCAACGCTTTTTAAGGGTCCTAATGCATATAATAGTAAGACTGTTAATTCTCGTATAGGAAAAAATAGTCGAGCGAGAGCGCAGGTTAAGAAATCAAAAGCAAAGCTTATTAATCCCTCTGTAATTACTAAGAAAAGGAACAAACGAAATCAGACAAATAAACTAGTAGATGATGGAAAAAAGAAACCAAGAGCAAAACAGAAACAAAAAACAAATGAGAAAGGTACATCAAGAAAGCATACAACACTTAAGGATGAAAAAATAAAATCTCAGTCTGGTGCTGAAGTTAAGTTTGTGCTAAAACACCAGAATGTGTCTGAGCTCACAAACAGTTCTGGAGGCTCTCTACTTTTTAAACAGAAAGATGCACCATTAACAGGCTCTGCTGTAGATCATCCTCTTTCTGCTCCCCTACCCACTGGAATTAATACACAACAGAAGTTATCTGGCTGCTTTTCTTCTTTCTTAGAAAGCAAGAAGTCCATAGATTTGCAAACATTACCCAGTTCACGAGATGATTTGCATCCATCAGTTGTCTGTAATTCTGTAGGACCTGGAATCTCAAAAATTAATGTTCAGAGGTCTCATAATCAAAGTGCTATGTTCACTCTAAAAGAATCAGCCTTGATTCAAAAAAATATATTTGACCTTTCCAACCATTTGTCTCAGGTAGCACAGAATACACAGATATCTTCGGGTATAATGTCTCCAAAGACAGAAGATAATTCAAACATACAAAAAAACCATTTGTCATCTGTTGGAAAGTTAAATGAATATCGCAATTCCCTAGAATCAAAGCCGGACCAGGCATATGCCCCTAATTTTTTGCATTGCAAAGATAGTCAGCAGCAGATTGTGTGCATGGCAGAACAGTCAAAGCACAGTGAAACTTGTTCTCCAGGAAATGCAGCTTCAGAGGAAAGCCAAATGCCTAATAATTGCTTTGTAACTTCCTTAAGAAGTCCAATCAAACAAATAGCATGGGAGCAAAAACAAAGGGGCTTTATTTTAGATATGTCAAATTTTAAACCTGAAAGGGTAAAACAGAGGTCATTGTCAGAAGCAATTTCACAAACCAAAGCACTTTCTCAGTGTAAAAATCAAAATGTGTCAACACATTCAGCATTTGGTGAAGGACAGTCTGGACTGGCAGTTCTAAAAGAATTGTTACAAAAAAGACAACAGAAAGCACAAAATGCAAATATTATGCAAGACCCATTACCTAATAAACATCAACCAAACAAAAATATTTCTGGTTCCCTTGAACATAACAAAGCAAATAAACGGACACGATCAGTAACATCTCCAAGAAAACCTCGAACTCCCAGAAGTACAAAACCTAAAGAAAAAATTCCCAAACTTCTAAAAGTAGACTCTCTAAATTTACAAAACTCTGGCCAGTTGGATAACTCTGTATCAGATGATAGTCCCACCTTTTTTTCAGATCCAGGTTTTGAAAGTTGTTATTCACTTGAAGATAGTTTGTCTCCTGAACATAATTATAATTTTGATATTAACACAATAGGTCAGACTGGATTTTGTAGCTTTTATTCTGGAAGTCAGTTTGTCCCAGCTGATCAGAATTTACCTCAAAAGTTCTTAAGTGATGCTGTTCAGGATCTTTTTCCCGGACAAGCTATAGAAAAAAATGAGTTTTTAAGTCATGACAACCAGAAATGTGATGAAGATAAGCATCATGTCTCAGACTCAACCTCATGGATTAGATCTGGTACTTTAAGTCCTGAATTTTTTGAGAAATCATCCATAGATAGCAATGAGAATCATCGGCACAACCAGTGGAAAACTAGTTTTCATCCTCTTACCACTCGGTCTAATTCAATAATGGATTCTTTCTGTGTTCAGCAGGCAGAGGCCTGTCTAAATGAAAAATCCAGATTGAATAGGAATTCAGTAAGCAAAGAAGTGTTTCTTAGCCTCCCACAGCCAAGCAATTCAGACTGGATTCAAGGTCACACCAGAAAAGAAATGGGACAGTCTCTTGACTCAGTTAATACCTCTTTTACTACAATACTCTCCTCCCCTGATGGTGAACTTGTGGATGTAGCCTCTGAAGATTTAGAACTGTATGTTTCAAGAAACAATGATATGTTGACACCAACTCCTGATAGTTCACCAAGGTCTACCAGCTCTCCCTCACAATCTAAAAATGGCAGTTTCACCCCTCGCACTGCTCACATTCTAAAACCACTTATGTCCCCACCAAGTAGGGAAGAAATAATGGCAACTTTGTTGGATCATGACCTTTCTGAAACTGTTTACCAGGAACCATTTTGCAGTAATCCTTCTGATGTACCAGAAAAGCCCAGGTAATCAGAATTTTTTTCCCTTGGGTCACTCTAAATAATTGTAATGTATATAATATTTGGTACCTGACTACTAGTTTTCTGTCCGTGACACTGTATTTGTAAGTATATCTTTGTGAAAACTATTCGTAATTACAGACTTTATTAAGAAAATTCACAAACTAAATGAATGGTTGCTCCTAGAGAAATTTATTTAAGTTGATGAGTATTGGACTTGTATCTGCTATTATTTAGTACCGTGTCTCCATTAAGGATTAGAGGTGCTCACTCTAATTAGATGCAAGATTAAGAAGGATGTCATGATACTTTAAAAGTATTACAGTGATCATTTTAAAAATAGTGTTTTTTAAATGTTAAACTTCATTTTTTAAAAAATGTTTGAAAATGAGCATACATATGCATTTAAGTACTCCTATGATATGTCTCTAAATGAAGGTTATTTTTTAAGTTGTTTCTACTATAAACCTCTTTCTTTCCATGTGGTTTCAACATCTTGAGTCATATTGTTAGTATTGTTAGTTTTTAAAGTTATTAGGGGTGCAAATGGGCTTTGGTTTCCCTTATCTCCTTTCTTTTAAGAATCTTTTCAGAGAATTGATAGACAAACAGACACACACACACACACACACACACACACTCACACACACACACACACACACACACACACACACACGGCAAATAGTAAAACGGGAATCAGTACTGGTTTTATCAATCAGTAGTTGAGTAGTTTTGCCATACCACCTTCATCACCAAGTTAGGGTGTCTCTGATAAGAGCTAAATTGGAGAACATAGCTTAAACCAGGAGGTTTAAATGATGGTTCTTGTTCCTGCCCATGTGTCTGTGAACTTTTATACTTAACCAGTTGCAGAGAGAGGCAGTTCATTTCAACTGTCTGGTCAGAAGCAGAAGAGGATGACTGAGACTGCAAAGGCAATCCCTGCTTTAGTCTAAATCATGGAAAGAAGTATGAGTAGCCAACTAGAGCAGAAGCAACACTGCATATATACACTGACCTGGAGCAAAACACCATGTTCCTAACTCCAATGGGTGGGTGGGGGGCGGGTGGGAGATGCAATATGGATACATGTCATTTATCATTTGTTCAAACCTATAGAACATATCGAGCCAAGAGTGAACCCAGGTGTAAACTGTGGACTTTGAGTGATTATGATGTGTCAAGGAAGGTTCATCATTTGTAACACATGTACCACTCTGGTGAGGGATGGTGATAATGGCTATGCATGCGTGGGGGCACACATATGAGAAATCTGTGTACCCTCCTTTCAGTTTTCCTGTGAACCTACAACTGCTTTAAAAAAAATAAGTCTTTTATAAAAAATTAAAACCAAAAAAATCCCACAATGAATATCAGACTTTTACCCAACAGATTAGCAATAATTCCTGTAGGAGTCCATTTTAAGAAAGAAGTAAGAATATGAGATGATGGATATGTTAATTTGTTTCACTATAATAACCATTTTACTATATATATTTATATATAACTATATACACATATATATGTATCTCATAACATCATATTATATACCTTAAATATACATAATAAAATTTATTTTTTAAAAAGGGGGTGAGAAAAGGTGACCAGATATGTAGAGTAGAAATTCCCTCCTATAGTGACTTAAAGTGAAGGGCAGAAACACTTTCCCCTGCTTTCTAGCACACAGTTTTGTTTTGTTTTGCTTAGAACCCACATAGGACTCTTTCTCTTTATTTCACTGCTAGAATATTTACAGTCTGTTCCTTAGATATGAGTTTCCATTATTTTGGGAACTTTGACTTTATCAGTAGTTATTATGGTATATTTTTTTAATCAAACTTTTTTTCTACCTTAGCCTTATGTATTTTTTAAATTTTTAGTTAGCAAACTTATGTGCTAGTCATGAATTTGTGTTGTTACTGGTTGTTATTGTCCAACTTTGACACTTCTCCTGTAGCTAAAATAAAAGGACAATAATCATTTTTTAAAAACTATTTTTAAAATATGAAGCTATATATTCAATATAGAGAATTCAGGAAGTATAAAAGAAGAAATAAAAATCATACCATTTCTCTACCTGATAACAGCCTCTATAATATTTTGATGTGTTTTCTGTTTTCTTAGGTTTTTTTTTTTCAATGTTTAAATGTATAGTTTTTACTTTGTTTTGTTCTGTGAAGTGTGACCTTACTATAGTCACAGTATCGTTTCCAGATCACTCACTTAACATTATATGATATTATAAACATTTTTCAAATTTATGAAATTCTTGAAGCATTATTTTAATGGCTACATGATATTCTATCATGTGTATATTATTGGAAAGAAAAATTATATCCTGTTTTGTCACTAGATAAATTATGTAATTAGTACTTCTTCATAATGCATTTATTTTGGAGTTTTTCCTTATAGCTCTAGAAGTAGGATTACTAAAAAATTTAAGGCTTTTTATATATATTATGAATTTTTCCCAGTGAGTTGTAGCAGTTACCATGCTGCTGATAATGTGCAAGAAAGCTGAATTTACACACCTCACCAATTCATTATCGTTATTCTTGGCTTCTGTATCATTAGTATTAGAGGTGGGTATGATCACATGGTATATGTACTCATTTCCTACAACAGAAATAATTTTGTTTTTAATTTTTCACATAGCCAGGGAGTGGGTACAGGGAAGGTGCTGAATGCTGGTTACGGAGTTAATAGGAAGGGCCAAAATCTTCCCATATAAAGAGGACAAGGAACTGTGGTAAACCTGATGTTCCTCCTTCAGCTCCAAATCAGAAAACATGAATCCAGTTAATTGAGTTTTGATGACCAGGACATTTGGGGAATCATGCCTTAAGAGAAGTGATTGAAAAAACTATCTTCATATCCATAATAGAGTTATCATGAGAAATAAAAAGTAGACTTATTTTATGTTGCTACAATAGGCAGAAATAGTATGAATGGATTAGAGAAAGACAGGTTTCACTTAATATTTATAACTATTGTAAACTAAACCAGACTGTCTTTTAATTAGTGATTCCCCACATATACATACATTAGTAGCATTTAAGGTATGCATCCTGTGGACTCTACCAACTCCTAAGTTCTTATGTTAGTGTTAAACCCTGCCATGTAAAGGGAACAAAGAATTAGGGTAATTTACCTCAATTGTGTGTGATTTTTTAATGTTTGAGAGCACTTGGGGGTGGGGTACAAAGATTCATTTAAATTGACTGGCTTTGCTAAATTACTATAGATACTAAAGAATATAGGAAAAAGGAGTAGGTAAAATCCAGAGATATAGTAAATTGATGTAATAGTCATTTACCTGTTAAGAAAAGCGTATTGAGACTAAAGATAGAGGATACCTGCCTAAAACAGGGGGGGAGCACACTGTGGAGAGAAAGACATGGGCATTTTTAAGACTCCAAAGTGGACTTTAAAAATCTCTAGGATAGGGAATTAAATATTTTAGAAATTGCTCTCTGAGACAAAACAGTTGTACTAAAATATGTCGTTTATAGGGAGATTGGTGGACGGCTCCTCATGGTGGAAACTCGACTTCCAAATGATCTGGCTGAGTTTGAGGGAGACTTTTCCTTGGAAGGACTTCGTCTGTGGAAAACAGCATTCTCAGCAATGACTCAAAATCCAAGACCAGGCTCACCCCTTCGCAATGGCCAAGGAATTGTCAATAAAGGGTCAAGTAATAGCCATGAAATGGTCGAAGATAAAAAAATTGTGATTATGCCTTGCAAATGTGCCCCAAGTCGACAACTGGTTCAAGTGTGGCTTCAAGCCAAAGAAGAATATGAACGTTCCAAGAAACTGCCTAAAATTGAGCCAACTGGAGTAAAATCTGCTGAGAACTTTAGCTCTTCAGTTAACGCAGATGATAAATCTGTAATGCCTCCAAAAGTAGATGTAAGTCCACATACACTCCCCACTACAGCACATACCGAGGAAGATGTTGATAATTCTCAGATTATTTTACAAGTACCAACCACAGGATGCAGTCAAACTGCAAGTGAAAATCAGATACTACCACCAGGTGCCTCTGCAAGTGATCCTGAGAAAGATGAAGATGATGATGATAACTATTATGTTAGTTATAGTCCTCCTGGTTCTCCAGTAATTCCCCCTTGGCAACAAGCAACATCCCCAGATTCCAGAACATTAAATGGAGATGGTAGACCCTCATCACCAGTAGAGGATTTATGTTCTTTGGCTGTTGAGAATTTCTTAAAGCCAATAAAAAACAGTATACAGAAGAGCCCCTGCAGTGAGCCTCGGGAACGACTAGTGATATCTCCAATTAACGCTAGGGCAAGAACAGGGAAATGTGAATCATTTTGCCTTCATAGTACACCAATCATACAGAGAAAACTGGAAAGGCTTCCTGAAGTAACTGACCTTAGCCCTTTATCAACAGGTAAGTGTATAGATAATGGAAAGTTTTCATAATTGTTCTTCAAAGATAGAAATGAAGATAACATTAGACTGTGCAATGAAAAATCTGAGCTTTTAAGTGAAGTTGAGGCTCAGCAAATAAAAAGTTGTTATTGTGTCATGTCTTGGAAAGTCATCATATGGAAACATTTTCATCTTTCTCTGTGAAATCTACTTATTTTGCCTCCATCCTATCTTCCTGCCTTCTAGGAAAAGACAGGAGCCCTCTCGGAAGCCTTACCTTCTTCTCAACTTGATTTTTCCCATTAACTTTTACACATACCCAAGCCTCTCGCACCTTTAAAAATAGAAACAAAAACAAAAACCTCCCTTGACCTCAAATCTCCAGCCAAATTCTCTTTCTCCTCCCCTTCAAAGCCAAATTTCTTAAACGATTTCGCTAGTTTAACAACTACATTTAGTTGACTTCTACTCATTTCTTAGCCCACTCTAAACTGAATTCTCATTCCACTCATTCCACCATTATGGCTCTTGTATCGATTCCCAATAAACTTCTTGTAACTAAAGCCATTGGGTATTCTTCAGTCTTATCATATGCCCTCTGAGAAGCCATTTGACCACACCTTCCTTCTTGGAGCTTCTCCCCTTGGCTTTCCTCCTCTTTTTTTCTTCCAACTTGCTTTTCTTTGAGGCTCCTCTCACTATTCTCATTTATTATCTAAATGTTGGAGTTTATTAAGGCTTGGGCTTAAGCCGTTTTTATTTTTCCCTAAATGATCTAATTCCTACCAACAGGATTATTACAGATAACTCACAGATTTTAATTTCCAGTTCAGAACTTTATTTTAAGCTCCAGAGCACTATATCCAGCTGCCTATGCTGGATATACTTGAGTATTCTACTTGAATGCTCAGTGGTACTTCAAGACCAATGTTTTTAAAACCGACTCATGATCTCACTATACACATTGACCACCACCTCCCCAACACATTCATATACATATATACATTTCCACACATAGAGATCCATCTGTTCTTCTTTCAGTTTTTCTTATTTCAGTGAATAGTGCCTCCGTTTCTCAGTCAGTTACACAAGTCAGAAACATAGAATATATTTTTAACACGCACCTGATTCCCTCACTACCCACACTGGTTTCCAATCCATTACCAAGTCCTATCATTTGTTTATCTCCTAACCAACCCAAATCCTTCTACTTCATTCTACCTCTGCCACCACAGCCTTAAGCCAAGCTGTCATCATCTCTTGCCTGGGCTCCTGCACTAGTCGTCTTATCTACTGTTAGCAATTTCAGGTTTTTCGCACAGTAATCAAGGAAAAGCCTCACTCTGTTTCCAGTTAATTACTTACTCTATTCAGAATGCAGTTCAAAGAAGCCTTCCATAATCTCCATGACTAGATAAACATTCCCAATTATATTCCCCTTTGTTGTACTTACTCCAGTTATAATTTTGTTTTTCTGTGTTTTTGATGACTGTCTGATTTTCTCTCTAGATCCCATGAAAGTAGACACTATGTCTTTTCCTTCTCATCATAGATACTTGATAACTAAGTGAATAAATGAATTAAATAATACCCTAGGGTAATGACTAAGGTATAAAACTTGGTAATTAAAACCTAAGAGTATTTATTTTAAAATACAAAATTTAAAGGTTACTTTGATGGAGATTAGAGGCTTGAATTAGTTTCATTTTTAAGTTACGAAGTTTTGGAGGAATTCATAGGACAGTACTCACAAGTGGTACTTAAATATTTAGAACAATAAAAGTTTAAAAAAAAACCAGGTAATTTTGATATACATGTTAAATATGAAATTTTTTTCTACAGAACCAAAAACCCAGAAGTTGAGTAATAAGAAAGGAAGTAATACTGACTCTCTTAGAAGAGTACTCTTAACACAAGCAAAGGTAACTATACTAAACATTTTTAAAAATCAGTGGAAGATCCAGTCTTATTCTTAGATTTCAGTTACATAATTGATAATTTTGTCTCAATTTAAAAATTTTTATTACTGATTTTTTGCATCATTATTTACTTATCTTTGAGACAACAAGAAATTGCCTATTTTTTTTTTAGTTTTTTTTTGTTGTTGGGATCTAAAAGATTCTTATGTGTAAATACAAATATTACAGAGAAAGTGAATATGATAGCCAAAATGTGGATTATGAGGATACAAATACATTAACTGATTACTGGCAAAATCAGAACAATCCAATGACAGCAGAGCTCAAGTAAGTGATTTTTGATCCCACCAAAAATATATCCTTTTTCTTGGTTTATTACTTTTTTCTCAAATATAACCTTATTAATTTTTACTAAGTAGCAAAGGAGAGCATTATTTACTGCTGAAACTCTGAAAAGTCATATGTCTTTATTCAAATACCAAAAATATGACAATACTTAGAAGTAAATGGTTATGTGAAAAAAGTATGCATTTGACATGTATCCTTGGAAATACATGATGATAGAAATCACTTCCATATTGGCCACTTCTCATAAATATCATTAACTACATAAAATATATTTTAGTATTTCTATTTTGAGATTATACTTTTTAAAATTTCATTTATAAAACAATATTATTGAATTACAAGCTATATATATTAAAAACAAGTACTGTACCAGTGTGTTGTGAATGTAAGTCAACACTTTGGTGAAAACAGTTTATGGATTTAGAAATCAGAAAAGATATTTTTTAAGAAATGGAAAGATTCTGTTTTTTCTAAACTCGTGAATATTATTTACATTGTTTAATTCACCTTTCAGACACATGTTGTATTACAGTAAAATATAAATTCAGAATTTCAAATCTTTTACAAACTTTAGCCAAAGAAGTTGCAAATTATATAAATGATTGCCTGCTTTTCTTACTTCCAAGAAAGGTCAAGATAAACGTCCATGTGGTATAAGTGTCAACTCTCTCAAGACTATTATTTTCAGTATTTGGGGCTTGTAAACTCAGAGATCAACATATGGTTTGCTTATAGATTATATCAGATATTTCTGCATATGTCCAGTTCTGCTATCTTGAATTTCTAGCATGAAAAGAATGTTAATTAAACACTATTTCTCCTTGAACTTAAAGAGATGATACAAGTTTTATCATTTATTACTAAATACATAAAGCATATTTTCTAAGTGGAAATAAGTAATCAAAAGATTGGTCATTTATCTTTTTCTGGCTATGTGTGTTCTTTTTAATAGAATCAATTTGCAGCAGTAAATACCCCAAAGAAAGAAACTTCTCAGATTGATGGACCATCTTTAAACAATACTTATGGTTTCAAAGTCAGCATACAAAACTTACAGGAGGCAAAAGCTTTACATGAGGTAAAACTGCAACAGTAAGGACATATACCTGTGTTTGACTCTTACATTTTATTCTATAAAAATAAATAAATAAAAATTTTTTAATGAGGGAGGAATGCATAGAATTCTATCCTAATTAATCTTCATTTTGTTCTTATATTTCTTAACTATTTCATATATTTAATAGAAAACCTTTTAAAGCATCTATAAGTTGCTGAGACTACTTTGTGGTTTCACAAATCTTATAACTGAAATTCAGCTTATAAAAGGTAAAGTTAGAAAAGATGGGAAGTCTATATTTTGTTATTTGGTGATTGTTATATCAGGATGTTATATCATATCCCAGATGTGATATTTACTTGTATTTTCCCTTTGATTAACTCAGTGGATTAGAGCTTGTTACAGAAGATAGATTCATTCATTCACGTAATCTCTATATAACCCAGTCATCTTCACAGTGTAGATTCTATGCCAAAGAGTAGAACTCTGTCTTGCAGAAATGTACATCAGTCACAGTGTGGATTGGAAAGAATATGTGAATGGGTCACTATAAATTTATTTGTATACAGAAAAAAAATTCAGAGCACATATCTGACTGGCAATGAGGTGGAAATCAGAGTACATTTTTATTGTTCTATACCTGTGTTGTCATTATGGTAGCTACTAGCAACATGGCTACTGAGAACTTAAAATTTGGCTTATACAATTCAGGTCCTGAATTTTAAATGATACCTAATTTTAATTAACTGATACTTATTTATTGGAAAACTTTTAAGCATGTTTGAAACAACTTTAGGTACATAAAAGTATTTTTAACCGTAAATTTTATATCTAAACATAGATCAGTGTATTTCCATAGAAAATTTAGCATACACATTGAGATGTGCTATAAATGTAAGATACATACCCGATTTCAAAGACTTAGTGCAAAAAAGAATGTAAAGTATCTCAGGAATTTTTATATGATTTCATGTTGAAATATTACTGATATATATTGGATTAAATAAAAATGTTTTTCATCCAAACGCAGTGGCTCACACTTGTAATCCCAGCACTTTGGGAGGCTGAGGTGGGAGAATCACTTGAGGCCAGGAGTTCAAGACCAGCCTGGGCAACATAGCGGGACCTCTTCTCTACAAAAAAAAAAAAAAAAAATTTAAATATTAGCCAGGTATGAGTGGCACACGCTCGTAGTCCTGGCTACTCAGGAGGCTGAGGCAAGACGATCACTTGAGTCCAGGAGTTCGAGGTTGCAGTGAGCTATAATCACACCACTGTAATCCAGCCTGGCTGACAGAGCAAGACCGTGTCTCTTAAAAAAAAAGTTTTTAAATTCATTTAATCTGTTTTTGCTCTTTTTAATGTGGCTACTAGAAATTTTTAAATTACATGTGGCTTTCATTATATTAAAATATAAATATTAATATTAGTATCGGACAATGCTAGTTTATATAGTTGTTTTATGTCTTTGCCCTTAAAGCAGAGAATTAATAACCACTTTTAAGTTGTAATTTAATCTTTTAGTTTGTTTTTTTGTCCTCAATTCTGTCATAAACTATTTGAAGGATTGGATTAACCTAAACTGAAAGAAAAATTTTAATATTAATCTCATTTTTACCCTAAATTTGATCTGAGAATTATTTTTTTTAGAATTAGATTGGAACATAGTCTTACTCCCTCATTTACTCATTTGTTCATTTTTTTCATTTAACAGCATTCATTTAGTCCCTATTTTGTACCCGGAACTATACTAACCCTCAAAGCCCAGATAAATTAAGTGATAAACTCAGAAATACATGTCTTATGAAATGTATACCTGAAATCAGAAAATAAAAATATGTTGTCAGAAATATTTATTAAAGTAAATGTGATAGACCTTAGCAAAAAGACATCTTATATTTGATTATTCTCTTATTTGAAAAATGTAATTTTCTACATTTTCTGGGTAACCCCATTTCAGAATCACAGGCCCTCTTGAAATCAAATTCACTCAGGAGGTCTGGGTGTTGCTGACAGCTTTTTCTTCCTGACACAGGCTTTCCTCATCTCAAGGCACATAACAGCCTCCTGGTGGTCAAAACAGGGAATGAACACCAAAAAATCTGTATACCTCTCTCCTTTCTGTAGGATATTGTGCCTATAGCATTCTTACCCTCTATTTCCATTACCCTGGGATAATCTCTCTTATGCATGTCGATACTCAATGCACAAGAAAAGGGTTGTAATTTTTGCCCCCCTTTTCTTATCTCCCTCTTACTTAGTCACACTCACTACATCTCTCTCACCATCTCTTTATGTAGAGTAGTTTGCTTTAAAAAATACCCATAAGCACAGTAATGCATTTATATCAAGGAATAGAAAGGCAAAATTTGAGTGTGAAAATTTGGCTTTGTAAATAAATAAATCTCCAACACTCTTCTGACCTGAGATTGTCTTCACAGTCTTTCCATATGTTCATCCTTTTCTAATTAAACTGAATGTTATGTTAGGTTTGGGTTTGTGGGAGAAATTTTCCAGTTAAAATTTTTGCATTTACCAGATTTGTGCATGCTTGTTGTTAAAAATTAAGTCATAAAGAGTATGCATTTAAAAAGTAAAAGCTCTTTCCCTTAGCTCCTGATTTCATTTGGTTTGATATTTTTTAATATTAATATTTTTAAAATAGAAATAGCAATATGTATTTCTGAGCAAAGTGGTGGATTTGTATTTTTTTCATTTAAGTCTTATACAAACATAACTAATGTTCTTTATATTTTAAAAATTATTTAATAACAAAATTAATGATGAACACATACAGTATTGCATGTTCATGGAAAAATTCAGTCAGGACAAAAGATTTACAATGAAAAATAAGCTTCTCTGCCACCTCAGGCTAGAATTTTCCTTCTGCAAAGGCAATAAGTAGTTCTACTTTTTTTATGTCTCTTTGCAGAAATTTTTTATTCATGTACTTGCATTTCTTACATGTATAAAAGCATAATACACTCAGTGGTTCCATTTACCCCAATTTACCAAATTCTACTCCCATCACTAGTAAGAGCCTTGCATTTACATTTCTTCAACAGTTTGCATGCAAGATAAATACAAAATCCAAATTTTGTTAAATTTATGTGATCTGAATAAATACCAATATTGTAGCAGTAGTCTACTATTTTCCATTGCGAATATATGTATGTGGTAAAATGATAGGGCATAATTCCAGCTATAATCAGAAATTTAATCTATATTTTGTTCTTCTTAGAGTTTCTACCTACTTTGTCTTGATTTTAGGAAGAAAACTAAGGATTACAGTTAAGAAGAGTTTTTATTTTTTTATTTTTATTTTTTCCTGTATCACAAGATATCAAGTAAAGGAAGAGTTTTTATTAGTATAGGAAAATAAGTGTGAAAAGCAACTATTAATTTTTTTGCATTATTTGTCAAAGAGAAAGTGTATATGAGTAAAAATCTGTTGTGTAGTTGATACCGTAACAGGTTCCCCAGGAAAAACTATAATTAAAAACTACCTAGTGTATGCAAAAGTCGTAAGTTTAAGTAGCCGTCAAGTAGTAGTGAATTAATAAGTAGAAACTTTAAACTAAAAAAAAAAAAAAAAAAAACAAGCCTCTCTTTTTAGTTAAAACTACAGTTTAGTTAAACTGCATAAAGAGTAAAAAGTAGCCAGGCACAGTGGCTCATGCCTGTAATCCTAGCACTTCGGGAGGCTGAGGTAGGAGGATTGCTTGAGGCCAGGAGATGGGACCAGCCTGAGCAAGAGCAAGACCCCTGTCTCTACAAAAAAAAAAAAATTATCCGGGTGTGGTGACGCATGCCTGTAGTCCCAGCTGCTCGGGAGGCTGAGTCAAGAGGATTGCTTGAGCCTAGTAGTTCAAAGTTGCAGTGAGCTAATGATGATGCCACTGCACTCTAGTGTGGGTAACTGAGCGAAACCCTGTCTCAAAAAAAATAAATAAAAAAGAGTAAAAAGTGACAGACTTTGGTTTCAGTGTACAACCACTTAGACTCGTCATCCTGTTTCTCAAACCAGAATTGACAGAATTGAGAGGCACTGCATAAATTTTATTAAATAGACAAAAAGTTTTAAGTGTTGTTATTGAGAAATTAGAGCACAAGCAGATTTTCTGAAACAAAAACATGAATTGATTTAATCTAATCTTAGAAGTAAAAATCTTTAGTTTTAATCTGTGGAGTGTTAAATTGTGACTTTGTCATTTTAGGCCATATTTTCTGTAGTTTTACAGACATATTTCCTTAGAGGCTCAGTGAAACAAACTGCTTTGTGTGTGTCTTCAAAAAAATTTTTAAAGCGTAATTTTTGTTTCCATTTATAGATACAAAATCTTACCCTAATCAGTGTGGAGTTACATGCTCGAACTAGACGAGACTTAGAACCAGATCCTGAATTTGACCCAATCTGTGCTCTGTTCTACTGCATCTCATCTGACACTCCACTACCAGATACAGAAAAAACAGAACTCACAGGTGTAATAGTGATTGATAAAGACAAGACAGTTTCCAGTCAAGGTATTGTTCATTTTTATTAACGATATACTTGCCCACCCTAGGATGAACTTTTTGACAGGGAGAATTTCTGTGCTGGGGATCTAATCCAAAGAAGCTTAAGAATTCCTTTCTAAAATGTTTGCAAAGAGAGGGGTATAGCGGATTGTATATAACTGTGTCCTAGATTCATTATTCTTTCTTGAATTATTGTCAGAAGTCAGTAGCAGCCAGGTGTGGTGGCACACACCTTTAGTCCTAGCTACCCTGAGGCTGAGGCAAAAGGATCACAGTTGAGCCTGGGAGTTCAGGGCTATGGTTCACAATGATCATGCCTGTGAATAGCCACTACACTCTAGCCTGGATAACATAGTGAGACCCTGTCTCTATTTTTTTTTAAAAAGTCAGAAGCAATACAATATAAAGATCTTAATAAAAGTTCTAATTAGCATATATAGTTTGTTCTAAGTATTATTCTATAAACTGTTGTTAATAAGGAATCAAATGATTATCTCTAGATTGGATGTACAGTCTTCCTTATATATGCTTATGCAAGTATTTTGCTACTAATACAGGGTTTCTGTTTAGGAAGTTACTACTGTGACTAAGTTAATGGTTTATATGGTTTAAGATATGTTCTCACTTTGTTTATATCTCTTTCTAAATACATATACTTTTGGTTCAGAGGTTCTTCATACAGTATACTGGCATTTTATAAAACATCATGTCGTCTGCAGCTTTAAATGGTAGCCATTACAAGTGAATTCAGTCTGCCGAGGAGGAAGTCTTAACGCAGAATAAAACCATATAAGAATTTGCAGTTTAATAAGTGGTGTGCTTGGTTGAGCTGGCCCATACCACCAGCTCACAAAAACAATTATTGAATTTTCATGAATTTTTTTCAACTAGTCGATGTCACTTTGATAGTTTGAAATCAGCCAATAGCACTATTGGGCATCTACCCAAAAGAGCACAAAACATTCTATGATAAAGACATCTGCACCCAAATGTTTATGGCAGCACAACTCACTATTGCAAGGATGTGGAAACAACCCAAGTGCCCGTCAATCCATGAGTGAATTATTAAAATTTGGTATGTGTTTACAATAGAATATTACTGAATCATAAGAAACGACAGTGATCTAGCTCCTCTTATACTTTCCTGGATTAAACTTAAGCCCATTATCCAAAGTGAGGCACCACAAGAGCAGAAGAACGGGCTCCACTTGTACTCACTATCAAATTGGTACTAACTGATCAACACTAGGGTGATCACATGGCAGAAATACTCTCTACGGAATAGGGGGACAGGGGGGTAAATCCACAACTAAGGGACACGGGGAGCACTGTAGGGGGGAAGGGCATGCCTTTGACCCGCACTTGGGTGAGGCAAAGACATAAAGTGTAACCGTAATGTTTGTACCCTCACAATACCCTGGAATAAAAAAAAAAAAAAAACCAGCCATTGGGGGCGAGGGTCTTTATATCATGAAATAGGCAAGCAATGCAAATCAGGGCTTTTTTTTTTTTTTTGCTGGAGAAGTAATTGTTAAACATTTTTCAGCATAACATTGATTAAAAAATTCTCTACTAAGCAAAGCTCTTCCAATTAGGAAGAGTAAAGACAGAAACAAAGTAATAATTCTTCATGGGTGGTATGTTATCTAGGGAATTTTGTGAATGCAGACTTTTCAGGAGAATAACTGAAAATACGAAATTTGAATTTCCAGTTGTATATTAAACTAGAAAATCTTTTAAGAAATTTTTCAAGAAATTGAGTTAATTATGTTTTTACTTTGGGGGATGCTTTCTTAATTAGAAATATTTCAGTAGCACAGTTTCACTTAAAAGTAAGGGATGTTATTTCTATATTATATAGTATTATATTATTATATAATGTGCTGTTATATGAAGTAAACAATAAACGGTTTGTTTATTTTTTAGATATCAGATATCAGACCCCATTACTTATTAGATCTGGAATTACAGGACTAGAAGTTACCTATGCTGCTGATGAGAAGGCACTTTTCCAAGAAATTGCAAATATAATAAAGAGGTATCGTTTTGTATTTTCTAATTTTGCCAATTTTTGTTCAGAACGTCTTTTCATGCTGTTGCAGATAACAAAAGTGAAGGTAGGAAAGAAGAAGGGAATCCCTTCCTGTGTTCCTTGAAAGTAGAGTTATTCCTGGAAAGATTTTGTACTTATCTCCCACCACCATCACCATTTCCATCAGATAAGGGATAGAAAAGCAGGATATATTCTATTTTCAAGATTGAGGGGCCAGTGAAAGAGAAATATTTGCTTAGCTGCTGGCTTCCCAGTTGGATTTTAGGATGGTTTTTCCATGGTGCTGAAATAATGGGAAATTGTACTAAAGTTAAATCATATTATTCATTAAATAGGTTTCTACCTTGGGAGCCAGCCACCATTTCAGTACCTTTCTCTTTTTTTTATGCTGAGTTCTAAACAAGCCAGTATTTCCAAAAAGCTTTCAGATGCAATCTGTTCATAAATTTAGCACTATCTGGTACATAATCTTGCACACACAGTTGCTCAAAAATCTCTTTTGACCATTTGGTAGTTAGTCTTAAGGTTGATAGTAGATTCTTGTCAACATTACGGAAAGGATCTTTTTAAAACAAAAATATTTTAACTTAAAAATAAGTGGGTCATTTACATTTTTGCAAGAGTGTAACTCTTAGTAGCCATGGACTTTCTTATTAAATGCTCCACTTTCCAGGAATTTAAGTTTTCTTCCCATTGCTGGGTTTAGGTTTTTAAATACTTAAAGCAGTCTAAAAAATACTCTTTGGATCCTGATGTACAGATAAAAGCTATCCTTGAGCATGTTGTTAACCTCACTCATTTCTGTTCTGCCTATGTAGTTGAACTCTGTCCTGTAAAAACTGAACCAATATTCTGTATTAAAGATCAAGATGATATTCTACAGACTTACTGGATTGAATCCCAGATAAGTTAACACAAACTGTTTTGAAAATTAGAAAACCAGAACATGTGCTTTCTACAAAACAAAATTAAATGACAGAGCATCAAGAATGTTAATGCGACTGCTTACTACTCTATGGGGAAAAAAGAGGAAAGTATTTTTAGTATTTATAGAACTGTGACTGGATAGATTCCCATCCATTTGAGTCTTGTCATTGTCAGTCCTACCTAGTCTTCTCACAGCAGTTGTCATCAACATGTCAGATACTTTCAGTGCCCACACTTTTATTTCTACAAACAACTTAGCAAAAGGAGTATGAAGTTTCAGTCAGTACCGTTTTGTATACCAGCACATATGTGATAATGTCCCTGGGCTGTGTATACTTGTCTTCTCCTTTTTAGGTGTATTGAACAATAAGATTGCCTGCTGATTGAGAATTTTGCCAATCATTTGCAAGTATAGTAACTTTCTTAAATGTCTATAAAATAAAGCATCCTTAAGGAGAATGGGGTAAAGTAAATAAAACTATTAAAAAAGAAGAAAAACGCCTAAATATCAACATTTCAATTCTGTAGCATCCTTTATATATTGGTCCAAGCAACCCTCCAAGAAGGTTATTTCATTCTTTGAGGACCTATTTAACACAGGCTTTGCAGTCAGCCAGCACTGTATTTTTGTCTTGAGCAAGTTGTTTATGTTTCTAAGCTTTGCTTTCCTCATCTGTAAAATGGGTAGATAATGCCAATAAACCTCTTAGCCTGGTGCCTGGTATATAGTTAGCACTTAAATGTTAACTGCAGTGCTAGGTGCTAAATATAAATAAAATGCAACTTAAGAGTTTTATTGTCTTTATTTTTCTGTTCTTAATATGTACTTCCTCAGATTGCCAACACAAAAAGTAATGTAATGTTAAACAAGTAAAACCAAATCCATCATATTCTTGTCACAATCATTTTTCTCTTTCTGTATTTCTTTGGACTATTAATTTTACATTTTACCCAGTCCCCCTAACTTAAATATAAGCTGTGGTTCTTCCCTTTTCCTCTTCCCTACATCCTATTACATTTACATTACATCCTATCCATTTAACCTCAGAATTATTTTTCAAGATCATTCCTTCCCCTCCATGCCCATTGCTAGTACCCTAGTTAGAGTACCCTAATTGCTCATCTGTATAGATGCTGGTGGGTTATTTAAAATATTAATTGTGAAGTAGCTTTTTCTACCTAAGCAAATAAAACCATTTTCCTATTTCTGCTGCTTCCATCTTATCCACAGTTTACTTTTTCCTTACCACTAATCCCATCTACCCAACCTTGTTCTTTCTGTAACTTTGAGACACCTGATAGAATGAATAAAACTCCTTTGAAATTGAAGAACAAGTCATTAAGACCTCGTTATTGTCATGAAGTACTTTCACAGAAGAAAGATGGAATCCTTTGGCTTTTGAATTTGAAGAGTAAATGGCCTCCAGGTCAAAAAATAAATATATGTAATATATCTGAAAAATATTGAAACAACTATACAATTCTTCTAAAGAAACAAGATCTGTGAAATAAATCTGTTAAGAGAAGCACAGGATAACTTTTTGTTGTTTTTTTCAGCAGTCATTTCTGAGCAGTAGCAGTTTGTAAAAATAGACAACATTTTTATTGAGACGAAATTATTTTCAAAACATTATCAAAAAATGGGTATACTTAGTCAACTCAGTTGCCACAACAGAACAGATAGCTGACTAGAATAATAATTCTTGCTGTAACAAGATGTTGCATGAATGAGAAAGATTCAGATGAAGAAATTAGAAGAATTATCTTTGTAAAAGTTATAAAAGATCCTTTTGTAGTTCATAAGCATGATGATTGGGTTTTCACACTCATGTGTGAGATGTGCCTACCTCAGACCTTGCTATGACATTAGCATATTACCCATCTGACATTAAATGAATGAATGAATGAATGATGAAGTTGTAACAGGAGGGCTCTGTAATTATCTGGAATCCTCTTCATGTTGTAACTGTCTTTAGAAATATATGTCATAGCAGCTCCAGGAATCTTCCAAATTCTTCTCTTAAGATCAAGATCAACTATGGCCACATTATAATGGCCTGTTTTGAGTCACTCAGCACCCAAGCAGTCACGTGTGTGTGTTCTTTTGTGTGTATATGGGAATCTGTCAGATCTCTGATTCCTGAGGATCCTTAGAGCCACTTGAATACTTCTGCTCCAGTTTCTCCAGTTTAGCCATTAGACAGTTTTAAAAGGAGATGTACTGGACAAATAGGTAGTCCATCTTCACTCTAAGAAAAATTTAACTTTATTAGAAGAGATGAAATTGGTATCAGCAAAGATGTGGTAAGGTTTTGAGTGTTATGTTGGAAGACTAAGCATGAAGGGTGTTAGGATACTTCTGTTTCTTTGAGTGCCCTGAGATCTTTCTGGACTTCCTATCTGCATATTCACCTCATCGTTGCTCATTGCCTTGCTTTCTCTTGCTTCTCCATGCTCATGTCACAGTGCCACTCTTCATTCCAGAATTACCAGCCCTGTGTCACTCTCTCCCAAGAAGACACTTTTTTATAGGTTGGTGAAGAGGTGCATTTGGCTGTTCTGTTAATTTAATAAGCATTTATTAAATTAAGCCATTTTCTTAGAAATTACAACCCTGTTTGTATAGAGAAAAACACATGAATAATATGTCTGTTAGCTTTTTCTTCTAACAAGTTTGAAGTCTGCTCTGCAAGTCTATGGTAAAGCAATGGGTCATGAGCAGATCACCAGGTATTAAAATTTATATTACAGAATGTACTTTCATAGGGCCTTTAGAGAATAAGAAAAATAAAAAGGATGCTATCACAGAAGTTTGAACCCAGTTCTTTTAACATCAGCCACTTAAATACTCCAGGATTAAAAATCAGAAAACATTCTTATGACAGTCTAATTTTTATTGACTAAGTAAAAACTAAAGTCTTTCAACATTCATTTTAAGAAAGTAGCTATGGAAGTATAAGATATTAGCATATCAGTTCTAAAAGTAGATCTCGTGATCTGCTCATGATCCATTTTTGCACCATAAACTTGTAAAATAGCCATAGATAGGTTATATCAGTAAATCAGTGTAATCCAATACTGTAGACCCTAGCTGAGGCTTAGGGTGTTAAGTGATGTAATTTGGACAGGCGGCATGTCATACAATTCAGAGTGACTTCGTGAGTAGTTATGTAAAACACGACTTTTTAAATTCTGTGATATTTTATTCTACCTTTGGGCTTTTATAAAGAATGTAATAATTAGAGTAATTTGGAGCTTCTCATTGATAGAGCAACTGTAGTTTTGCTCTCAAAACTTATGACTATAATCAGTTCCTCTCTTCCCCTTACAATTTTCCCTTTGAAGTAAATCTTCATGTTTTCTCTTATACTATAACCAAACATTCCTCCATGGTGGTTACAACATGGAGCTTCTAAGAAGAGCCACAAAAAGGCTCCTTCTGAGTTGGATGCAGATTGTAAGTTCAGTTTTACCAGTGCAATTCTGTGACCACAATGAGTACATTTTTCTCCTAAATTCCCTACATTAATCTCACCTCTACTAATATTTCATTCTTCCATTAAGCCAAATCACCTTCCTCTTAAGTTTGGAGGACAAACTTATCATTACTTATAACTTATTTCATGTGAGGACCCATCATTACTAAAATTAAATGAGAAAAGGAAGGTATTATCATTTTCTTCTCAGTATTAAAACTGTTTAAGGACAGTATAGATTAGAAAGGTAGAGAAGTGGCAATAGAATGACCTGGGAGATCTTTTTCAAAGACCCACACATACCCTCACACTTCACCTTGCCATACCCATTTCACTGGTAATGGCGTGCCTCCCACCCAATTTCCATCAGCCTCTTTCTCAAGTCATATCAAACAAATACACAGTCTAAGTAAAAACTACACCTACTTTACAAAAGTAGTTTCAAATCAAGTATTCTGGCCGGGCGCAGTGGCTCACACCTGTAATCCCAGCACTTTGGGAGGCCAAGGCAGGAGTATCTCTTGAGCCCCAGGAGTTTAAGACTGCATTGAGCTATGATGATGCCACTGCACTCTAGCCCAGGCAACAGAGCAAGTCCCTTTCTCAAAAAATTTAAAAAAAAAATTTTTTTTAAATCGAGTATTCTAACCACCCATCCCTTCCTGTGTAAAAATTCTATAGGTATATAGGTACTGCTCTATCATCCCTTCTCCATCTGAGAACCATTATAGAATATAGATTTTTATTTTTGTACTTTCTATGATGAAGAAACAATTCCTCTGGTTAAAGGTTCAGATGTTTGGTACTTGTTTAATTTTTTCATTTCTTCTTTAGGTATGATCCTGATATTCTGTTAGGATATGAGATTCAGATGCATTCCTGGGGCTATCTCTTACAAAGGGCTGCTGCTTTAAGTGTTAACTTATGTCAGATGATCTCTCGGGTGCCAGGTACGTAGTATTGTGAATGTTTTATGGTTCAACTACAGAGCAATTTAATCTCACTGCTATATATACTGTTAGTGTATTTGTTGAGTTTTAAAATTTCAGTCTTTTTCTCATATAGTTATATTTTTAATAATCATATCATATATTCCATTTCTATTTTACTTCCTTTATCTGGTACCTTATCACACATTTTTCTGTATTATGAGATAATCTTCATAATCATTATGAAGGTACGTAACATTTCTTTGATTTGATGTACCATAATTTTATTCTGTTTGTCTGATTCTATTTTTTATCCATTTGGTTGATAAAGGACAGGATAGGTTACGGAATACTAATAGTTCACTAATCCTTGACTTTTATTTGGGCATCAGGCTAAAAAAATCGCATGAATTTTGAAGGCTGTTTCCAAAATTTGGTTCTAATTGAAAATGGGAGTAATACTATTCATATCCAAATTACTTAGAGTTTATAATTCACTTTTAAAATTATGTTTTCTCTGTAACCACAGGATTTTTAATAAACTTGTTTCAAAGTCTCCCCACAAATCCAACTAGAACAAAATAACTTAAAATTTGGGAGGCAGAAAGACCAAATATAAAATTGATAAAATTAATCAAGAGACCACTTGGGAGAGGTTATTACTTCAATAAAATGTCTTAAGTGTTGGTAAATTTAAAGGGAAAGGTTGAAGCTGGAAGATTCAAGGACAGTAAATATTTTGAGCTTTGCAAAAGATTGGAATAAAAAGGCACAGATACTTTAACCAAGTTTGGTTTTTCATTGCATGAGTTTTTGTAGCTTCTGGGTCCTTTGTGTGATAGAAACAGTGGTATAGCTCAATTTTTCCAAAATCTTTTTTGGGATAGGTTTTTGAATATTCAGTGGAGGCATCACTAGTGTTCATTCAGGTGCATTTGTTAACTAGTTGTAACAGGTAAGACATTTGACTCTGGATCAGAAGAGTGAATGAAAGCTGAAGTCCTTTCAGAATCACTGCTGAAACTATTTGTGAAGCAACGTGGTACAATAGAAAGGATATGGTTGGGGAGGCAGTATAGTGGTGGTAAAAAGCACTGATTCTGGAGAAAGATTGCCTGGATTCAAATCCTGGCTGTGCCACTGTCTAGCTATATGATGTGAAGCAAGTTACTTAACCTATCCTTGCCTCAGTTTATTCATCTGTAAAACAGGGATAATAATAGAATTTATCTCACAGGGCGATTGTGACATATACATTGTATGTGTTTGGTAAATGGAAAAAAATCAACTTTTAAACATTATCTCTTTAAAAAAGAAAAAAAGAAAGTTAGGTGGATGGGTGTACATGTTCTTTGGAATAAGATAATCCAGGTTTAGAATACTAGTTCTCTTACTATATGACCTGGGGTAATTTATAACATTTCTGAGTAGGATTTTTTGTCATATCAAATGAAAATTATACTAACTTCATAGAGATATTGTATTAAAATAAAAGAAATAATATTCCTAGAAATAAAGTTCCTAGAACATAATAGTCATTCAGTGTATAGTAAATATTTTTATTATTCTAGAGCTTCTAATTGTAAACATTCACATATACCTAGTGTTATGTAGTTGAGAAACACATTTTAATTTCTATTCCAGGTAAAGTCATCTCCTAAGAAGCTAGACTCACAAGTCCATTTGCCAGGAGGAACTCTTCATCTAATTCTCTATAGGCAGTTAAGAGAATTTCATCCTGAATGTGAACATCATTAATGGGTGTCAACAAATTTTCAGAGAATTATTTAGGTTAAAAACTCTACCAGTTTTTCCAAGAAATGAGCAGTTTAACACTGAACATTGTTCATACAAATATCAAAGAAATGTTGTACATTATGTGTTAATAAAAAGAGCACCAAGCCAGGCGCGGTGCCATGCACCTGTAGCTCCAGCTACTCTGGAAGGCAAAGTGGGAGGATCAGTTGAGCCCAGGAGTTCCAGGCTGCAGTGCACCATGATCATGCCTATGAATAGCCACTGTACCCCAGCCCAGACAACATAATGAGACCCCCATCTCTTAAAAAAAAAAGCACCAGAAATTACCAAATTTAAAGAAATAGGGTTTATTATTTAAATATATATATATAGAGACACACAGAGGGAAAGAAGGAGGGAGAGATTTCAGGTATATTTATTTTATAAAATTTTCATAATTTAAGAAAGAAAATTTGTTTTTTTAGTCAAAATAATGATTATTCTCGAAGTGTAATGTAAAATAGACCGAATTACATTTCCCCTTTAATTGTCATCTTTAATTTTTATTATTCTCACTTTCTTTGGCATAATTTGATTGAAAATTTGTTGTCTGTGAGCCCTGATACAATCTCTGTTCATTTCTATAGATGACAAAATTGAGAACAGATTTGCAGCTGAAAGAGATGAGTATGGATCAGATACAATGAGTGAGATAAATATCGTTGGCCGAATTACACTGAATCTTTGGAGAATCATGAGAAATGAGGTAAGGTACTTTATCTAAAATTTTGTTTGAAAATAAGAGATTAGATCAATGTAGTGATTTAATCATTGTATTGTCAGACAATGTTTGCTGTGAAAAATAAATTATTAAGAGTATTAGTATGACTTACTGTGTAATTTATGCTTTTTTTGTGAACTTATACTTCAGTAGAGTTACAAAATGGGAAAAATGCAAAGCCACAGAGGTATTAGACTTAAATGTTATCAATGAATTTTAATTTTTTTCTGTTAGTGTCTAAGGTAGCAATAGCTAGAATAGTCTATAGCAATAGTAAAATACTCTGTTATATGTGTTGAATATTATATAATTTCATCATTTTTTGCCCTTAAATCATTTTGCACATAAGGCCAGATAATTCAGCTTGGTCTTGTTGATTTATTAAAGTAAGAAAAATTTAGACCTAAGAAGGAGCTTCTCAAACTAAGGATTATTAATATTATATTGTGTCAGATTAATAAGATAAATTGGACAGAGAATACTTGGAAGTACTTAATAATTGAGGCTTTGGGGGCCCAAATAAGGATTTTTGGTAGAGTAATTTCAACAAACTATCCCAGTAATTTATAATCACTTAGAGAAATAAAATTATTTCACATAAAAAAATGTAAGATTTTTCCTAGATAATATTGACATTCTTGCAGTTGGCTGATTTCTCTTACTGAAATGTGAAAAGATACCACTGTAAATTGGTCTATTCTTAGATTTGGACTTTAGATAATTTAGCTAAAATGTTTAAATTTAGAAGAAAGTTCATTCATCAGTTTTTCCTCTTTGAAACTACTTTCTCATTATACACTTTATATAATATACTTATTATTCACTATGAACTTTCTGGCTTTTCTGGATTTATATAAACATTTGACTTTCCAGGTATGCCCTGTGCAATTCTTTTGGGTACTGTTGCATGGTAATTGTATCACATAAGGAAATAGTTCTTTATATTTCCTCTCTGTATCATGAGCTGAAGTTCTGAAATACTCACATTTCATCTAATTTGAAAACGTACAATTTTTGAAGATAATTTTATCCTGTGTGTTCTTAAAATATTATAAGAGCACAAGAGTCCCCAATGACTTCAAAATAATTCCTAGCAGTACAGCATAGGATATGGAAGGTACGGAGATTGTGGTGTATTTGGTGTGTCTATTTTTATTATATATTTCAAATAACAGTATGATATTGCCTGAGATGAATACATAAATTAAGAATATAAACACAAAAAATAAATTACTGAATCTTGATCCCCAGGGGTTTTTTCATCTCTGAATATCCAAAAGGCAGCAGTAGCAAATCCACTATTAGCTTGAAATGATATATTAGAGAGTACATATTTTTTCAAAGTTTAGGACCTTCTCTAGTCCTCACTGAAAATTTAGGGCCAAAGATTTTCTCTTAATTCTAGGCTGAGTATATAGCATCTCTTATCTTTATTTGTAAACGTGAGGAACAACTGTGAGGAAGTTAAGAGTTGGATAATTTGCCTATTTTTAAAAATTTGTTTTTTAATGTACAGGTACTGATTTTCATTCCCCTACTTCACTTTGAACATAGAATTTCGGCCATTTCCTCTGGACTTTGAATCCTAAGTGACAAACACAATGCCTCTTAAATTTTAGTAATGCTTATTTATATTTGTTGACTACTTAAATGAAAATAAATGACTCTTCCCCAGAAAATTATACTTAGAGGCCTTCTGGATATCTTATTATTTATTATATATGATATATATCTTATTATTATACTTAATCTAGGCCTTTCAAGAATTTGCCAAGAGGACTGTAAACAGACTGAATTCATTTCAGCAAGTATTTATTGAGTGCCATCTCTAGTGTACTAGTGGGGGGGCCTGGGTTTAGATAACTAAGAGTACAGCTGGTTCCTCTGTTGTTAATAGATAGGAGGCAGAATATATGGCTGTGATGTTGGTAAGTGGGCATATGTGGCAGTGAGAAGCTGTGGAAGTTCTCTTGTGACTTCAGTTTGCTCAATAAACTAAGAATCACTGCTGTCATCTGAGAGACAATTTTGGAGAGGCTTTGGGGGTTTGAGGAAGGAGGAGTGTAGAATAGTTTGAGGAAGGAAGAGTGTAGAATAGTTATCTAGGAGATTTTGAGAGTGATTAGTTAAGAAAATATAGTATAAACACTGGCATTAAGAGCCCATTTGAGATTTGCATCAGGAAATTAAAGTGATACCTGCCAGCTATGTTCAAATTCACACATGCAGGTGTACAGTAACAGAGGGTTAGATTTGACCACAGCTCACAAGCAAAGGGTTATGGCTTTGTTTTAAAAAAAAGCAGCACAGGCCGGGCACAGTGGCTGACACCTGTAATCCTAGCACTCTGGGAGGCCGAGGCAGGAGGATCACTTGCAGTCAGCAATTCAAGACCAGCCTGAGCAAGAGTGAGACCCCATCTCTACTAAAAATAGAAAAAAAAATAGCTAGGCAACTAAAAATAGAAAAAATTAGCTAGGTGTGGTGTGCGCTTGTAGTCCCAACTACTCAGGAGGCTGAGGCAGGAGGATTGCTTGAGCCCAGGAGTTTGCTCTAGTCCGGACAATAGAGTAAGGAAAGGGACAAAGAAATGAAGAGTATGTGCAAGGTTAGTAATTACTGTGATTGACTATGGAATTTAAACTCAATAAGGAGCAAAGAGAGGTTGAGGCACTGAAGAAAGCAAGCTGGAAGGACAGGAGATGTTGGTCTGAGAATGGGATGCATGAGATTATGAAGGGGGTATGATTATTGGTAATAATAGATCCTGGGGATGATCATGGGAGTGGGTGGCCAAGGTGGGCTGGAGGACAAAATCATTGGGAAAAAAGAATTCAAGGAGTAGCTTTGTTTTCTTCCTACGTAATTATTACGCTTACATATAAAATTTGGGGCTAACAATAGTCTAAAAATTTAAATAGGTATGGTGCCATTCACTTCCGGCATTTAGAACTGCAGAGGAGAAATCTAAGGTCCAGTGAATTATACTTTTGATTATTGCTTCTATCCCTTTTGTGTTAGGCTTTCCATTTTATTTATCTATATGTTAATTCTCTATTCTCTTTTCCCCATATCTTCCCTCTTATCATTTTCATCTTTTTGTCGTCTTTTATCTGCATTCTGAGAGAGACATTTAGTTTTACTTTCTAAATTGATTACTAACTTGATTTTTAGTAGGACTGTTCTGTTGTTTACTGCTTTCAGTGTAGGTTTTCATCCTGCTGTTATTAGTGATTTTATAATCCTTCTTCATCTAATCTTGTAGCCTTTTTACCTCATCCTGTCACCTTTTCTACCTTTTCACAATCTATGAGAGGTGTGCATGCATGCAGGTTTGTGTAAGTACATACACGCTATGAAGTATGCTACCTTCTGGTGCTGTTCTTCTGGAGATTGACAGAATTTGTATATAAATTAAGACCAGTTTGGATCACTGCACTGAGATAAGATTAACATTCAGTCCCCATTTCGTACTCCCTGGATTGTAGAGTGAAAAAGAAAAAAATTATAATGTAATATACAAATGTGAAGTGCTTTTTGAATTGTTCCTCAGAATCTCAAGCTGACCTAAGAATGGGGACTGCTGGTTCCTTAGTTTCTATTTTGCATTGAAATACCTGCCATCATCTATATTGCTTTTGTCTTGTAGTTATTTCTGAGAGATCATTTAGCTAAAAGTACATTTTATTAACTTGGGCCCTTTTTCAGTATTCTTTTTCCATTAACATAGCTTTTACCCTGTATATTCTGAAGATGGGGAGACATTTCTGTCATTTAATCTTTTACTTTTGGAATAAAATTACATGACTCTATAATGCCTGTGTATTGGGTGCTAGGAACTAATGTAATTCTTGGGAGGAGGATGAAGGCCTTTCTTTAACTAGATAACTCATCCTCGAATCTGTGGAATCTCATTAATCATCATGTCATCAAGAACCAAAAAGTAAGTATGGAAAGAACAAAAATTAACTTGCTTAACAGTGCTCCTGTCAATATTTGTGTTAGCATAGAGTATAAAAAAAAGTGATCAGATCTGAGATCTCTTAAAATAAGTATTACATGACCAAGTTGAAGCTCGTCAAGTCTGGTTTTTTCCAGTTATATATTAACTTGTTATGAACATTTCTGTCCAGTAGGCTATACATGGTTTGGAACACAAACCATTTTTACAGGTAGCTTTCAAATCTACTATGAAAAGTTTAGAGTGATACTGGGATATTTTAGAACCAAAAATGCCACATAAATATTATTATAATGATGTCTTGCCCTTTTTTTTTTCTTTTCAGGTGGCTCTAACTAACTACACCTTTGAAAACGTGGGCTTTCACGTTCTTCATCAGCGTTTTCCCCTCTTTACCTTTCGGGTCTTGTCAGATTGGTTTGATAACAAGACAGATCTATACAGGTAATGTTTTATAATTCTGAAGAGGGTAATATCTCTTAAAATCAACATTATTGACATATAATTTTTCTACAATAAAATATACACACATAAGGTGTACTGTTCAATGACTTTGGAAAATGCATTCACCCTGTAACCACTATGGCAGTCAAAATAAAGAACATATTTAACACCCAGAAAATTCCCTTGTACAGCTTTGCAGTCAGCCTGCTATACCCTAATCATCAAGATAAGTATTATAATAATTGGATTTCCATAATATTACTGTAAATTAGTTTTGCCAATTCTAGAACTTTCTTTAAATGAATATATTCAAAATCTGCTCCTTTGTGTCTGTCGTCTTTAAAGAAACTCAGCATAACGTTTTTTGAGATTTATCAATGTTGCATAAACCAGTAGTTTGTTCATTTTTATTATTAAATAGTATTCACTTATATGAATATAACACAACTTACCCATTCATTCACTGTTGATGGAAATTTGGGCCGTTCCTAGTTTGAGGCAAGTATGAATAACACTGTAATAAAGATTTGTATGAGCATACATTTTCATTTCTCTTAGGAGTGGAATTGCTGGGTCACGTGGCTAGTGTGAACATTTTAACAAAGTGTCAATCTGTTTTCTTTGGCAATTTTTCTATTGCAAGTCTACTGGCAAAAAATTCTCTCAGCCCTTGTTTATTTGAAAATATCTTTATTTTGTCTTTATTTTTGAATGATATTTTCACTGTCTCATTCTAGGGTTGGGATTTGGTTTTGTTTTGTTTTTTGTTTTTTCTTTCACCACTCTAAAGATTTTGTTCCCTTCTAGCTTGTGTTGTTTCTAATGAGAAGTCAACAGTCATTCTCATTTTTCTAGTGTATACAATTCATTTGCTTTTCAGAGTTATTAACAGGTTTAATGAGTGTTTGACTGCTGTTGCTAGATTTATAGTGGAGACGGGGGGAGTTTCTTAGTTCTCCTGGTCCAGCCTCTGTCTTTGCATGTTTGTTCTTCTGGGGCTCAGAGATGGGGCTTGCTCAGCATTCCTGGTCTTCCCATAGTAGCAATAGACCTCTGCTTTATACCACTGCCAGGTCCTGGGCCCAAGCAGGTTTCATGACCCTCCCCCAGGGCAGATGGCTTTTTCTTCTACTCCTTCCTCAGCAGTAGTGTTCCTTTACCTAGGGTCTTTAACAGAAAAGTTTCCTACCCCTTTCCCAGTGATAGATGGCTGTTGCTTGTTTCTTAGTTCAAGGCCTATGGTTGGTACGGAGAGTACACGAGGTCCAAGATGTTTTCTAAGCCCCTCCAACTTGATAGGACTCAATCTCCAAACTTTTTCCCCTGTGCATATTATCAGCACTTGGTTTTAAGTTTTGTCTAGAGTAGGCCTTACTGTAGGGCAGAGGCCTCCTAAGGTATGGTTTTTCTGGGCTCTCAGCTGGATGCCAAGATTGTTAACAAGGGGTGAATGAGGTCTCTTCACTCTGGAATTGCTAGGCCTCCAATCCCAACACTATCTGACCAGTTCTGCCCAAACTCAACCCCCCAGCAGCTGCTCTCTAGTAAGCCTAATGTAGTTTCTTCCTGCTCATTTTCAACATAGCCCTGGACCAAGCATTCACAGGGAATCCCACCTGTACTGATGCCCCAACTCCTGCCAATTGCATAGATCCATTAGCTCTGGTTCCCCATCCCATAGATTCTAGCTGTGAGCTGTCTGAACTCTAATCTCTTCCTTTTTCACTTAGTTTGACATCTGTGCTCTGCTAAGACCCTAGAGTACTGCGCTATGTCTAGAAAATTGTCTCCACACTGAGCTGGGATTCACCTCATGAGTTTCCCTTCTCTGAAGGAGCAGCCCAAAAATAATTACCTTACCTCTTTTATCCAGGCAGGAGTGCTACTCCTTTCCAGTTACTCCACCATAGTCAAAAGTGAAAGTTCTTGCCTCTACTTTTCTTTAAGTTAAAGGTAAAATAATAGTAATAACCTGAGAAAAGAGCTGTATAAAGAACAAAGTCTTGAAATTAATGTCTGATTTTTAAATGACTGAATCTCTGCTTATTGAGTTTTAAGGGTGCATGGTAGTTAGGATGGAAAAGGTATAGTTTTAAAAACAATTTGATAATATTTGGGGAAATTGCTTTCTGAGCACATCATCTCATCTTCCAATCCCTCTTGAGGACTCTCAGAGAAATGAACTAAAATCACTGAATGCACTGAGCTTATGATCAAAGCCTTTACAGAAATAGAAGCTTAGGAGAATATCAATAAATAAAACAAAAATTGATAATAAACTTAACATTGAAAACTACATTCAGAGGTTTGTTTATAAGCCCTAGAATGCTCTAAATGCATGTTTTACTGCCTCCAATTAGGTATTATCTAGGATAATAAGTAATTCTGGTTTTGCTACTTAAATTTAAGCACATTCTTACCAAAAAGTATGACTTACTTTTTTAAGGACCCTTTTTGATTTGTATTTGCTTTCTACAGTGTTTTGAGGAAATATATATATATATATACATATATATATATATATTATAAATTGACTCAGAATGAGAAGAGCTTGCTAGTCAAGGATTTCTTGTGTTAAAGCTGTTTGTAAAGCACAAGGGCAACATAATTAATTTTTTTTTCCTTTTTCCTTTTTTTTTTTATAAACCCAGATTTTGGTCTCCTGGAAGCCCTAGTTTATATAAATGAGCAATATTCCCAAAATTTTATTGTTTGGGGCTTAGAACACATTTTTCCATAAAACAATGCTTTATGTATTATGATTAGATTCCCAAATCAGCCTATAAAACCTTTCCTAATCTCTAACATTACTGATCTAGAAAAGTTGTAGTACCAACCTGATTTCATCTGTCATCCAAGGAATAGTTAATAAATACTATTCCAGTTTCTGAGGTAGGAGCTATATCCTGGAAGCAGAAGATTATATATCTGAAGAAGATAATACAAGAAGTTTTCTTCTCCATTTTCTGGGTATACAGCCAATCCACAGCAAAAAATCAGAATAAGTGAGTTCTGTATTTGGAATTCTGCTATCTCCTTTTTCTGTCACCTTCTTCCCAGATGACCTATCTTGAAAAGTACCTTCAACCTCAGGATGCTCTAAAGTTCTCCCATTTCAGCACTATCCAGGCCTCTCCTGAATAGCTCATGCTTTATATTTGCCTTCCTCCTCTCCAAGTCAAAACTTGTGTTTGCTTGAGTTTGACAAAGTATTAGGAGGATGGCATGATTCTTTAACAATTAAAAAAAAACTAACAAAAGTCAACTTTGTCATGTTATTTTTTAAAAGACCACAATTATGTATTCTCTTTTTATAATATGTGGTTAGCCAGATAGGACTAGAAAGTAGGAATAAAGGAGATCGTATTTCAGAAAGATTACTTCTTTTAATTTAAAAAGCCCACTTTTTAAATACTTTTAAAAAATATTAGCCACTCAGAGTATTTTTTATATTCATGCCTATATGTGAGTAGATCTAGATCAGGAAACAGCAGTTATTGTCCACTAGATAAATTATACAAACTAAAATGTCCTTTGTTAAACTAACCTTTAGTTATGAAAGATAAAATGCATTTAATTTATTTGTATTACTTGGTTACCAGTCAGTAGGGAGGACCACATTAATATCATGTCAGTGAATAAGCAGTGGGTCTACCTTCTTTGTTAGTAAAGAAATGAATAATTTGCTGTAATACTAGAAATCTAATAAGACAGTTAACTCATTTATAATGTGTAATCTTGTTCTCTTTTGATCATGTTGTCACAGTTTGATCTATTTGTTGTAATTTATTTGGCCAGAAGCTCAGGTTCTGGTGTAGTAGGTTTGTAACCTTGGACAAATTAACCTCACAGTAATCCTCAATTTCCCTATCTATAATATAGGGATGTTAATACATTCCACCTCATGGAGTGAAGTAAGAATTAAACAAGATAATGCATATAAAATCTTTAGCACACAGAAGGCTCTCAACAAGTGTTAATTAATTGGTATATCGTCTTTTTAGGATAGAGAATTAGATACTATAGTATTTTAAAGGAACTGATCTGATCTACATATAATGGATCATCTCAGATTTATATTTGGCAAATTTGTATTGTCGAGGGGGTTATGTTAATGATCTTAAACAAAAAATGCAAATTAAAATGTGATGATATTTTTTACCAGTCACGCTAGCAATAACTTAAAAAATTATAATCCTCATTGTTGACAAAGATACAAGAAAACAAGCACTTTATCACCACTAGTAAGAATGTTAAATTATTAAAACCTTTCTGGAAAGCAGTGTGCTGTTATGTATTGAAAACTTTAACCAAACCTAGGAATTTATCTTAAGGAAATATTTAAGCATCTGTACAAAGACTTAGCTATAAAAATGTTCATCACAGCATTGCTTATAGTAATAAAAGATATTCAAGCCCAAGCTCCTTGGTTCATGCCTATAATCCCAGCACTGGGAGGCTGAGGTGGGAGAAACACTTGAGGCCAGTAGTTTGAGATCAGCCTGGGCAACATAGCAACACCCTATCTCTACAAAATTTTTTTTTAATTATCCAGTAGTGGTGGTGCATACCTGTAGTCCCAGCTGTTCAGGAGACTGAGGAGGGAGAATAACTTGAGCCCAGGGGTTCAAGGTTATAGTGAACTGTGATCATGCCACTGTACGCTACCCTAGGTGACAGAGTGAGACCTAGTCTCTTAAAAAAAAAAAAAGATATTCAGTAACAGGGTTTTGATTGAATAAATTATAATTATATAATAGTATATTTGATAGCTACAAAAAATATATAAATATGGGGAAATAGTCACAATATATTAAGTTAAAATGTAAATTATGAAACAGTATTTCTGTTTACTTTGTAGAATATTTTCACTACCCTCCAAAATAAATCCTGCATTCTTTAGCCATCACCCTTCAGCCTTCCATCCTTCCTGTCGCTCCCTCAGACTCCCCCAATCCTAGCCCCCTGCCTTAGGCAACCACTAGATTAGTGGCCTATTCTGGACATTTCATATAAACAGAATCATATAATATGTAGTCTTTTGTGACTGGCTTCTTTTAGCATAATGTCCAGGTTTATCTGTGTTATAGCATGGTTCAGTACCTCATTTTCTTTTATTGCTGAATAGTCTGTTGTATGGATATATACCACATTTATTTTATTCCTTCATCAATTGATGGAAATGTAGGTTGTTTCCATATTTTTGGTTATTATGATTAATGCTGTAGTGAACATTTGTATACAAATTTTTGTGTAGACATCTGTTTCATTCCTCTTGGATATATACCTAGGAGTAGAATTTTTGGTGGATTTTATAGTAACTCTATGTTTAACAATTTGAGGAACTGCCAAACTGTTTTCCAAACAACTGCACTATTTTACATTCCCATTAGCAGTGTAGGAGGGTCCCAGTTTCTCTACATTCTTGCTAACACTTGTTATTATCTATCTTTTTGATTATAGGGTGATTTTTTTTCTTCCGTCATGTTTGTTTTCTATTGTTCTATATACATTAGTCATGTATCAAAGGAAAAGGTTTTTAAACTTTTTATTAAACAATTATGTGACTATATATTGACCCTTAACAGTGCAATATATTTGACCCTTAACACTTCTATAAATTAATAAATTTTATTCTTTTTAATATACCTTTAGGTCACTTTTATAGTTTAATAACAATATTAAATCAAAATTCTTTTTATGGATTTCGTGAGGGTTTTGGTTTTGTGTTTGTTTTCTTAACAAAACAGGTAGAATAAGGTTAATTTTTTAAATGTTTAAACCAAAGAACATGTACTGTCTCATAAAAATTATTTTCTATTTTGGCATGTTTGAGAAAAACCAAAAAAGTAAAAACAAAAACAAAATAAAATTGTTTTTCTGATTTTTCTAATGTCACCAAATTCCTGAGTTTTTTTCTTATGATAAGACAGTGCATGCTTTTATTTTAGTCTTGTATTTACAGTGATAACCCAGAGCCTTCATGTTCTTTAAAAATCTATAGATATGATAATTAGACATCTAAGAGGTAATGTTAATTTTCTTATAATAAGAACAGAACAGCATCAAGCAAAATATTGAAAATAATTGTCCTTAGTCTCAACACCTATTTTAAATTTTACGTATTTTTATTGGCTTTTATGCCCTTGAAATACCTGAAATTTTCTAATGTTTAACTCCTTAACATACTTCGCTTAAAGACTTACATCATGACTCTCCTTAAGTAACCTCACTCTTAATATGTAGGTATTTGATAGAAAACTACTAGTTTCAAATGTCCAAATTTTTCCCTGATATTCATAGCGTGGATTCTTTTTCTAACAGATGGAAAATGGTTGATCATTATGTTAGCCGTGTCCGTGGAAATCTCCAAATGTTAGAACAGCTGGACCTGATTGGGAAAACCAGTGAAATGGCTAGACTTTTTGGCATTCAGTTTTTACATGTACTAACAAGGGGTTCACAGGTAGGAAATCAATTTTCTTGCTCACTTGAAAGTTCTATGTGAGTGATATATTTACTTTTGAGATGTTTGAAGTGGTTTGATTTTTAAAACTTTCTGTCTGGTACCAACTAATCAATAGCTTGGTAATCAAATCTTGTTTTATTTTCTGGAAAAGCTTTAATTTCATTCTGACACCTATTATTTCTTTCCATACCAACTTTTTGGCCACTGCCAAGTTTTTCATGGTATTAAGAAATTAAATGTCCATGCCTTTGAGGATGATATTACATTCCTAGAAATTGTTAGTGTAATTAGAGACACACCCCATAGACGTCAAACTTGGAAAGACAGATACAATTAGATCTCTTTTTATTTTAAAATAGAGCTATACTATAATAAGCAAATATAGGACAGACAGCTGTACAGTCTGACAATCTCATTTAAAAATTGGTAAATAATCTTTTAGAAATTTATTTGGGAAAATTAGAGAATGAAAAAGCTGTCAGAGACAGCTGTATGACAGTGTATGAGGTTCCCAATTTGTTGTTGAAGAAGCAACAAAGAAAGTCTACCTTTCTTTTGTTTTACATTTCTAATTTTGGCTTCTTCCAACTTCCAATAGATAATTTTAATGTAAAAATGTAAGTGAGCTATATAACTTTTTTTTGATGTTAAAGAAAAATGGGCACGCCTGTAATCCTAGCACTCTGGGAGGCCGAGGCGGGAGGATCGTTTTAGCTCAGGAGTTCGAGACCAGCCTGAGCAAGAGCGAGACCCCGTCTCTACCAAAAAAAAATAGAAAGAAATTAATTGGACAGCTAAAAATATATAGAAAAAACTAGCGGTTAGCTGGGCATGGTGGCGCATGCCTGTAGTCCCAGCTACCTGGGAGGCTGACGCAGTAGGATTGTTTGAGCCCAGGAGTGTGAGGTTGCAGTGAGCTGTGATCACGCCACTGCACTCTAGCCAGGGTGACAGAATGAGACTCTGTCTCAAAAAAAAAAAAAAAAGAAAAATGGGGGGGGGGGGGGGGGTGCTCCTGTGACCCCCCATCTACGGGGGGGGCGGGGGTGAGTATCAATTGAGCCCAGGAGTTTGAGGTTGCTGTGAGCTAGGCTAACGCCACGGCACTCACTCTAGCCAAGGCAACAGAATGAGACTCTGTCTCAAAAAAAAAAAAAAAAAAGAAAAATGGGGGCTGGGCAGTGGCTCATGCCTGCAGTCCTACCACTTTGGGAGGCTGAGGCAAGAAGATCACTTGAGGTCAGCAGTTAGAGACCAGCCTTAGCAAGAGCGAGACCCCATCTCTGTAAAAAATAGAAAAATTAACCGGGCATGGTGGTGGCACATGCCTATAGTCCCAGCTACTCAGGAGACTGACGCAGGAGGATCACTTGAGCCCAGGAGTGTGAGGTTGCAGTGAGCTGTGATCACGCCACTGCACTCTAGCCAGGGTGACAGAGTGAGACCCTATCTCAAAAAACAAAAGAGAAAGAAAAGAAAAATGGAACCTTAGAAACCATTTAATTCATAGCTTTCTAAATAATTTCACAAGGATATGACAGATTTTTGCCAAACACCTTGCTGAAAATTAAGTCATTCAACAAATATTTATTTGAATGCCTGTAGTTTTTTAAGCACTGTGCTAATATCAGAGGAATGTTACATTAAATCACTCAGGTTCTTTAACCTCATAAAATCCTTAATTTTAATTATTTTCATTACCTGAGTAAATATAGCAAAAATAGAGTTCTAACTACTTTTTCGTTACCTATTTATTTAATTTTATTGATTATAAGCTATTTATTAATACCCACAAGTTTTAAAAACTTTCTGAGCTGGTTTATAATAAAAGGCAAAGATACCTTAGAACCCCACGAGAATATTTTAGTGCATCTATGCTGGTTCTTGCAAGTACCTTCTTTTTCTAATATCCCAACCCATCTGCTTAATAGTGGTTATTATAAACAATTGGTAATTGCTTGATTCAGTTTTGCTAAGGACCAGTAATAAGCTGATTACTTTTTAATTCCGGAATCCTTTTGTTTCTTTCTTTAAAAAACTGCAATAACATTTATCTATCTCAAGTCTTCTGACAGCTTTTCCATTCTCTAATTTTGCCAAATTTCTAAAAGATTATTTACCAACTTTTAAATGAAATTGTCAAACTGTACAGCTGTCTGTCCTGTATCTGCTTATTATGGGATAGCTGTATTTTAAAATAAAAAGAGACCTAATTGTATCTGTCTTTCCAAATTTGACTTATAAGTTATTTGATATATTTTGTAGTTTTTACAAAAGTTATAAGAAAAGGATTTACATGTCCCCGTCAGCACCTGAAAGCCGACTAATACCGTGTAATTGTACTGTAAGAAAAAGTCTTGCAGCTTTATTCTGAAAAGCAAAACATCCCCACATGATTATCATATATTCAAATGACCAATATATTTATATTTAAACTGTGTTTCTTCTCACCTCTCTCCCTGCCTGCAGTACCGAGTGGAATCAATGATGTTACGTATTGCTAAACCAATGAACTATATTCCTGTGACACCTAGTGTTCAGCAAAGATCCCAAATGAGAGCCCCACAGTGTGTTCCCCTAATTATGGAGCCTGAATCCCGCTTCTATAGCAACTCTGTTATCGTTTTGGATTTCCAATCACTTTATCCTTCTATTGTGATTGCATACAACTACTGTTTTTCTACCTGCCTTGGCCATGTGGAGAACTTGGGAAAGTAAGGTTTTTTCATACTTACAATTATGTCGTTGTACTTTGTACTTTTTACTAAAATTAGACAAACTTTCTTTGAATGCCTCTTTGTACTTGACACTGTCCTATGAGCAAGATGAATGTGCTGTAGCCCAGCTAATCAATTCAGTGTATTCTTAATAATTGACATGGATTAATTCAGCTTTATGGATAGATGACTCATATGAAGAGGATCGTGAATAGATCAGCTTTCTAACTATCTATTTCACTCTCCATGTGTAGCTGTGGTCTCTTTTAAAATGAAAGTTATTTTAATAGTTGATGTAAATCACCTTTCAGTGGAACAGTTTGAGGATAATGATCTTATAACTCCAGGTATCACCTCCTCTTGACTTTTCTTAGAAATAGTCTATGATTTTTAAAAATTTAAATTAAATGTTAGGTTTTATTAATTCATGTAAATTCAATTTTATAAGCTGAATAAGAATAGCATTTTAAATTCTCAAAGGAGTAGATAATTTTTCTTGAATTGTAAGAAATACAGTCTTCCTTTATAATGACTTTTCTGTATTTGAGACCACATCTGTGGAAATTGTATTGTTAATACTGTCTTTTTATTAAGAATAGGAATTTGGAAAATTTACAAGATTTACAATCTTTTTATTTAAGGTTTAAATTTTTCTTAAAGTAACTTATAAGTTAATCATATGTTAAGTTGAAATTTGGTATTTTGGTATATAGATTTTACCCATAAATTTTAGGATAGTGCCATTTAAGAAATGTTTCTTTTAGTTGTGAATATTCGAAGAACTATTTTTTGGTAATGAGGCAAGTAGACATTTTACTGAGTACATGAATTCATGTTTAGATGTTTGAAATGAATTTTTAATGGAATTAGAAAGATTCCTAAAATTGCCTAAAATCTCTATTCTATGATTTGAGAAAGTTTTGCTTAATGTTTTCTTTCTCAACAGGTATGATGAGTTCAAATTTGGCTGTACCTCTCTAAGAGTACCTCCAGATTTACTTTACCAAATTAGACATGATATCACAGTGTCCCCCAATGGAGTAGCTTTTGTCAAGGTAATACTCTTTTGTAATGAAAGGTGTCAACTGTGGCTTAACTTTTGGTGAGCTAATAATAGTTTAGATATTGTCAGTGCATAATAAAAAACAAAAACTTCAAGTTTGCTTGAATATTTTATCTCAACAAGTCAAAGATATAAGAATCGTTTAAGAAATCACTTAGGGAAAAAACCAATTGTTTTGTTTTGCTTGATTTTGGTTTAAAATCTTTCATTTGTTAAACTTTAGTTAATGAAATATTGAAAGAAGTAAATGTACAAGTGCATCTTCTGCCCTCTATTAGAATCTGGCAGATTTAAATAGCAATTTCATGACCAAAAGATATTACCTATAAAGACTTAAATTGCTTTAATGTATAGATGCTACTGATTGTCTTAAAATGAATGATACTCTAATATGTTTATTGATTGCATTTTTATAAGGATTTTTAGGAGGATGCCCAAACCAATAATAGGATCCCTTTTTTCTCTCCCTTATCTCCCCTCAAAAGAGACTGAGGAAAACTTCATAAATTAAAGACAAAATAAGAGAGATCTAGGAAAAGATTATATTGCCTCTCATTGGCCATCTTTATTCCTTTCTTTGCTATTTTCTTAGCAGTGAGTCTCTACTAGAATCATAAGATGGTAGAGTGGACCCCACCAGTCCTCAAATTCATTCTGGTGTACTTAGCAAAAGTAGCATCATTCTCTGCTAGTAAGAGGGAATGCTAAACTAAATGAGGAAAATTTTTGCCAAAAAGTTCATGATGTATTTTTTTTTTTTAGAAAATTTTAGGGTGCAGTATTTCCAGGGACTGATGTAGGTGAGATCTACTTGGAGATATGAAAATTGATTTTTTTAAATTTTTACTAAATGTGTCCCTACATAAACATCAGTTTTCACATCACATACATTCTACATATTTGGTCCTTGTTCCTTTTATATTATGTCTTAAAACATTATGGCTGCTTCAAAATGTACACCAAATGAATTAGAGGTTAGAATATGTTCTCATTGTCACATATATAGAAGCTTATTATATTATCTCCCCTTAACAGCTTTTTAAAAACTTGCATCTACATTTTGACCCAGTGTGTAAAGCTTAATAAAAATAAGATTTTTTAATATTCAGGTGTGTGATTATCCTATACCTGAGGCTTTAATTGTCAGATATGACATGTATTACCTTGCTCTTGTCTGTGAATCATCATCAGAGTTAATACTGTGTTGTGGTTTTCATTCCTACTGGAGTTCTCATAAATTCTCCCTAGTCTTGATTAATACAATTGATTTTTTTTTTGGCATCAACAAATTTTATCACCTCACTATTCATCCCCTCTTCCAGATTGCTAATAAATATAGGCCGGAGGGGATGGCTTAGTGGTCTAAGCATCAGATTTGAAATACCTAGAGTCCCTGGAACTACAGGTTTGAATGTCAGCAGAGTCAACCCAGCTCATCATTCTTCCAAGGTAGATAAATGGAGTTCCATGCAGATTACTGTGTGGGGTCATTAGGATGAGATCTTTAAAAACTGAGGTTGGTTATGAGTGATACAAGTCCCGTGTGTCTTTTTGAAAGAATGGGGGTTTCCATCAAAGTTTTGAACAAAATTTCCCTCTGAACTTGTTGTATGGGTCATTTATACACTAGTTGACATCCTCCTCCCTGGAGGTCTCTGAACTCACATAGTAGTGCTCCATTAGATTTATAAACATTACAGGAAACTTTCAGGAGAAAAATCTTCTTCCAAAGAAATAAAATGTGATGATTTTTATATCGATGGCCACTAGTACTGTGGTCACTCTATTGTTAGCATGTTTTAATTCATAACAGTTGGCCATTATTATACTTTGTGCTTCCTTCTTAATTATCTAGATCTAAAATGTTTGAGGGATTTTAAACATTCTTTTTTTCTTTATGATAGCCTTCAGTAAGAAAGGGTGTGCTACCAAGAATGCTTGAAGAAATTTTGAAGACTAGATTTATGGTGAAGCAGTCAATGAAGGCTTACAAGCAAGACAGAGTCCTGTCACGAATGCTCGATGCACGTCAGCTAGGACTTAAGCTGATAGCAAATGTCACATTTGGCTATACATCTGCTAATTTTTCTGGGAGAATGCCATGCATTGAGGCAAGTGATACAAATCTGTAGTTTTTTCCAAAGAGACTAAAGTATAGCTGGGTGTGGTGTTGCATGCGCCTGTAGTCCCAGCTACTTAGGAGGCTGAGGCAGAAGGATTGCTTGAGCCCAGGAGTTTGAGCTCAGCCTGGGCAACACAGCAAGACCCCATCTCTAAGAAAAAAAAAAAAAAGAGACTAAAGCAGCATTAAATGAATGCCTGTTCATTAAAGCATTTCATTTTGTTTTGAAACTTTAAAGGGTTTTACTTCCATGACATAGGATGATTTTTTTCTCAAACCAAGCCTATATATATACATATTCTTAGAGATTTGTTGGTTTCCTCAATGAGAACTCTCTCTGTCTTTATTTCAATGATTCTTTTAGAAATTAGCATACACATATTTCTGCATAATCTAGATGACCATATTGTAACCATCTATTAGCATGAGATTTCATTGCCACCTTTATAGCAGTGTTTACAACAACCTTGGTACTAAATAATTCCTTTTACGTATTGATAGAGATCTGATTATAGTTAGGTTGGTTTGTCCAAATGTCCCAATCACTCCATATTTACTAGTGTACCAGTAGATATAAAGCAAAACCTTTCTTTTGCAGTGATCAGTAACAATTGACAGACACTTTTCATAGAACAAGACTAACTTCTTATTTCCCAAATTAAAGTGTTTATTTGACGTGAATACAACATAGTATGACAGAGTAATATAATAATTTACTAGTGATTAAGAAAAGGACAGGCCGGGCGCGGTGGCTCACGCCTGTAATCCTAGCATTCTGGGAGGCCGAGGCGGGTGGATCACTCAAGCTCAGGAGTTCGAGACCAGCCTGAGCAAGAGCGAGACCCCGTCTCTACTAAAAATAGAAAGGAATTATCTGGACAGCTAAAAATATAGAGAGAGAGAAAATTAGCCGGGCATGGTGGCACATGCCTGTAGTCCCAGCTACTTGGGAGGCTGAGGCAGGAGGATTGCTTGAGCCCAGGAGTTTGAGGTTGCTGTGAGCTAGGCTGACGCCACAGCACTCACTCTAGCCAGGGCAACAGAGTGAGACTCTGTCTCAAAAAAAAAAAAAAAGGAAAAGGACAGAGTAGACTTGTTATGTTAATGATCTTTTCATGCCAAGTGAAGGCCAGAGGACATTGTGGTATACCATATTAGCATTAGTTCAATAAGAGAAAAGCAGAGGAAGGCTAAGATATCCACATGGCTCACAGTAAGCAAAGTGAACTCCAAAAATTTGTGAAAGGTAGTAGTAAGTGGTATATTTACATTGAGAACAGCAAAATACCATCTAAAATGAAAATACACTATTATTAACTTGAATATTTTGGTACATTAATATGCTTTTGTTTATACTGGATATTTTGGTTTTATAGTTGTATTGTCAAGGCTATAAACAATAAGTTACCTAGGTTTATGTTTGTATATTTTTAGGTAATATAAAAAATACTTTGTCAATCTTGGAGGTTCATATTATTACTCACATTTGAAAAACACTTATCAATATCATCTAGTAGAAAAATATGGAAATGATTTTATTACTAATGTAGAACCAAGATATTTTTTCTTGAGCCATTTCTATAGTTCCCTGTAGGCCAGTTTTTTCTGGCCTTTCAGTTTTAAAATTGTTTATTAATGTATTTTGGTAGTAAAATGATGCAGAAATAATACTTCTTTAAATATATATATATGTGTGTGTGTGTGTGTGTGTGTGTGTGTGTGTGTGTATATATATATATATATATATATTCTAACCTTAGAATAACCAGAATTTGAGGGGTCTTGAACAGTGGAAGTTTAGGACTAGAATTCTGCCAGGAAGTACTTTGCTATTTATCATGGTGAAGTCACACTACTACCAAGCAACATTTGCCTCCTTGAACCGGGTCTTCTCAGATATTCTGAGGTTAATGACTGCAAGTGTGCATTTGGCTGGCACCTCATTATATGCCAGCTTCACAACAGTGCAATGTTGTGTTAACCTCTCTGTGAAATCATCAGTGGAAAAAGCAGCAACCATCACAGAAAGAGCCTCTAATGAATAAGTGAAAAGCTAGTACCAATTTTGTAAAAATGAAAGCTATCAGCCACATTTTTAAAAAAGAGATCTGGTTATAGTTAGGTTGGTTTGTCCAAATGTCAGAATAAACAACAATCATTCCATATTTACTAGAGATCTCTCAAATAGATTACTGACTGGTCATGTGCTTTCCTTGAGTGAACACACAATCAAAAAAGTACTAGATTTGGGCTATCATAGAGAAAGGCAAGACTTTGTAAGCAAGAATTCCTATAAGGAAAATATGGAGAATAAATAATGTAGCTAATAGTTATAGGTTAATGTCTGTCTCAGTTGGACATTGTCACTGACTTATTTGATAAATTAAAATTTTGTATGTTCACATTTTTCTCCTAAACTATTTGATTGTTAATATTTATGATAAAGATAAATATATAACAGTTTTTTCCACTGACTACACTTTATTCCTTTTCCTTTATCTCTTTTCAGAGAATTAAGTTTCACTTTAAATATTTTTCTTATTGTGACATTTGAGGATCCCCCAACAATTGCCTAAATTGTGAAACCATTATTTTCCTCTTTTTAAATTCTCTTAGCACTGTAATGGAGTAGTGCTTTTCAAATTAGGAACCATGGCACAAAGGCACAGAATCAGTGAATTTAATTACTGCTCCTTCCCCCTTCTTCTGCCTCCCCCTAGAATCCTTCATACTGCATAGTCTTCAGGGACAACTGCAAGAGTTCTGACTCTTCCAGGGGCAACTTAAATAGATCAGAGTAAGCAACATTAGGCAGACACTTAAGATCTGTATGTACATGTACTTATTTGAAAGTGTATATCTCAAAAGTATATTTGACTTTGGCATTAGGATGGCTTACCCATCCAGCTGTTTGTCCTCACATATTTAAAAGTTTACCTTGTTTGAAAGTGGCAGCAAGTGACAGATTGAACATTTTATTCAACTTGAGTTTCAATTAGATAATGTGATTTTTTAAATATATTAAGTCATAGCTCACATTCTCAGGGTTTTCTAATGTACTCAAGGCCTCAGCGGAATTCATGATTTTAATTAAAAACCCAAATTAAGTTTCTACTCCAGTAAGAATCAAATGAAGCTGTGTACCTTGTAAAAAGTGCAATCCATTGTACTTCCTGGTACACTTAAAGGCAAGTCTGAATATTGATTGGTTCTTTCTTTTAAATTCTTCATCTCATTTTCTTCTTTAGTACTTGTAGAAAGAATGATGACACTGTTTGCTATTTTGTTTTCTTTTTTACATTCTTGTTTCATTTCTAGAAATCTTTATTAATAGTAATTTTAAGTATTATATGTTAAAATCTATTGACTTACACTGAGCTATGTTAAGAAATTATTTCCAATGTGTTTGTATCAACAGGTTGGTGATAGTATTGTTCACAAAGCCAGAGAGACCCTGGAACGTGCTATTAAGCTGGTGAATGACACCAAGAAATGGGGTGCGAGGGTCGTATATGGCGATACTGACAGGTAATGGATTTTTGGGTCTGTAGTTTGCATTTCTTCAGATCTTCATTTCAGTGTTTGAAATGGCTTAAGGGTAGTCCTTCCTAAAAACAGAGTTCTTCTACCTAAATCCTTTCTGGTCCTTATAATCTTGTGATGATAGTTAACACAGGTTCTGATTTACCAGATATGGTCTTAAGAGACAGAAAGGGTAAGTGTCCTGAGCCACAAACTGTAAAGATTCCCATGATATTCCTCCAGGTAGCTCTTGGCCAAGGAGATAGTAATCTGTAAATAAACTGTATACACGGGAGTCTAGTCTATTTAAAGAAACTACTTTTAATGCGAATAATTCCTCCAGTATAGCTGCACTTCTCTGAATTTAAATATATATCTTAAAGTAATTAAACTGTTTTGAAGGACAGTTGCCAAAGCTGCGAGTGGTTAACTTTTCACTGGGCCCCAAAATCTGTTGACCTTCTAAGAGAAGTGCGCATGGGCAAATACAGTTTTCTGTTTGATTTCAGAGGATTCACAGACTTCCCAAGCCTATTATTCATGGATTGGCAAAGAATGGAACTGCATTTGAATCCTGAATTAATAACACCAGCCTGCTTGCTTCCTTGCTTGCTCTGATATTTTTCAGGTCCTAGTTATTTATGTAACATCTTGTTTGTAGGGCTTATTGAAATTCTTCTAGAATATAGGTATTATGCTAATTTTTTTAGAGTCTGAAATTTTTTTCATATTGAGGGCTTAGAGCCACAGTGTGATCATGCTAAGAGCGCTTGCCTTAAGACCTCTGATCACTTTATAGTCCAACAGAGCAATAGAAGATAATGCTTCCAGGCATTAAAATACCTTATAAGAAATCTTTGAACAGCATTTAATCTTCTCCATTTCTTTAAAATGTACATATAGTCAGCATAATCATTTTAATTCTGAATGAGACCTTACCTCATATAGCAACTGTTTTATTACCAGCAGGTGAAGATGGTTTCAAATTATCCAGGCTCTAATTATCCATATATCTGTATTTGTTCCTCATCAAAAGCCACTCCTGAGTTTGGCTTTGGGTATTTCACTGTTCTATGAAACTACTTCTGGGTATTCTAGCAAAATAAAATTTACTAAAATATAGTTCTGCACCTTGTTAGCAGAATTCTTTACAAAATACTTAGGGAAGAGGAGAAAGTTAAACATTTAAATTACTGATTTTAATTTAGGGGCTATACAAGTCAGTTGTTGACAACACTCAGAATCAGAAGTCAGAAGTCGGCATGATTCTGACTGTAATTATGTTGTATACCTTTTAAGATCTTTAAGAATTCAAGCAGGCCGGGCATGGTGGCCTATAATCCTAGCACTCTGGTAGGCCAAGGCGGGTGGATCGCTCAAGGTCAGAAGTTCAAGACCAGCCTGAGCAAGAGCGAGACCCCGTCTCTACTAAAAAAATAGAAAGAAATGATCTGGACAACTAAAAATATATATATATATAAAAAATTAGCCGGGCATGGTGGCGCATGCCTGTAGTCCCAGCTACTTGGGAGGCTGAGGCAGTAGAATTGCTTGAGCCCAGGAGTTTGAGGTTGCTGTGAGCTAGGCTGACGCCACGGCACTCACTCTAGCCCAGGCAACAGAGTGAGACTCTGTCTCAAAAAAAGAATTCAAGCAAACAAAACATAATCTCACAGAAATGTCATGCTAGAAGAGGACTTTGATATTATTAGGCCAGCAGTTTTCATGCTGTTGGGAAGAACCTTAGACCTCAGGTTATGCTTAAGAACAAATTCCCTTAGGATAAGAAATTTGTGTAAGATCACCCAACTAGTCAATAATGGAGCCACAAATTCAGTGTTTTGATTGCTAGCTGGTGCTTTCTGTCATCATACTTCACAGGTATTTTATGATTCCAATCAAAGGAAATTTATTTGCAATGTCATTAGAACTTTTGATCACCATTCACTACCTGATCCATTAAAAAAAAATGTTTATTAAAATCTGTAAGAGGGCAACTTGCCCTAGGACATACATTCTCAACTGTAACGGTAGCGCCCTAACAGAGTACAAATAGGTTCTTGGGGAGCAAAAAAAAATCTTAATACATTAGTTTTTGGCACTATAGAGCTCAACCCTACTCAACAATATTTTACTCCTTACTAATTACTTTCTCTTGTTAAATTTAATTTTAATTTAATTTTTTTCCTGGAAGGGCAGTAATGATAAAAGGTTGAGAAACACTGCTCTAGGGATGATAGGTAATGCTTGGTGGAGTGAAAAGGAATTCGCAACTAAGAGTGAGGAGATCTGGATTCTTTTTCTATATTAATAACTATACTCTTAGTTGATTGCATGGCCATTAATAAGTCACTTAGCCTCTCTGGGGCTCAGTTTCCTCCTCATCAGAGTGAAGGAAATGTGATAGATGATGGTAAATGACCATTGCCTTTCTCTAATTTCAACATTAGTGATTTTATGAATCTTCTGGTCTAGCTAAGGGAGGTCAGTTACCAAAGCATCAAAATGGCTCTGTTGAAAGGGTGTTTTTCTTCTAAAGCAGTTATTTATTATTGTCCATTTAGAAAATATAATAAATAAGTACACTGTATTTCTTTATATTATAGTGGTCCAAACAATTATTTTATGTAATAGTGGTTCTCGTATTTATCCCACCCCAGTGGGATATGACCTACTCCCATCAGTGATTAAAGCTCTTTTTAATAGTATAATAATTCTAGGGCAGGACAGGAAAGGATGTTTGATAAGACACATGCTTCCAAAGCAGCAGAGAAATGGTAGTGAGCTAGAATCAGAATCTCTTGGGAAATTCACCTGAGTCTAATTGAGAAAAGCCTCCTAGGTGATTCTGATATCCTTGCTTAATGCCTCTTTGTATGAAAATCTTTGTTCTAAATGTGTACTTGGGCTTCTCAAGCCAAAGATGAATGTTATTTAAATACATTAAAAGCGCCACTGACAGACAAATAGAAACTCATTTTAAAACAGTCATCTTTCTCTTTGTAGGGTAGTCACCTCCATTCTGTTAAGTGACCAAAAACTTCCATTAATCCTGGCCAGCTCTCTTGAAGCTTAACTTCAAATCAAACTGGGCAAAACAACATAGATGGAATCAAATAAACTCACTAACACTACTGGGTAAAATCTCAAATACAGACCCTGTAATAATAACTTTTAAGATGTAAAGTATATATGCGTTTAATGCTTTGTCACTTTTATTGAGTTAGGATTTTTAACAAAAAGTACACAATATATAATTCAGTATAGAAATGTGTAGACCCAAGTAACCAGCCACCACACCAATCGAGAAACAGAACATTTTTATTACCCTAAAAAGTTCTCTTATTCCCCTTGCAGTCAATCCCTCACCCTCACTCCCCACCCCAGGCAACCACTTACCTGATTTCTATTACTGTGGCTTAGTTTTGCCTGTTCAGGAACCTTATGGAAATATGTATATGTACACTTTAAATTTTAAAATGTTTGCATTCATCATTGCATCTGAACATTTTAAGAATAATAATCTTTCACAAAAACAGTTTGGCAGTTACATATGAAGTTCAATATACCCTTAGCATATAACCCAGCAATTCCACTCCTTGATGTTTACCTAAGAGAAATGAGAACCTATGTCCACACAAATATGAGAACCTGAATCTTCATTGAAGCTTTATTTATGATAGTCAAAAACTGCAAACAATCCAAATGTACATTAGTGGGTGATTGGATAAGCAAATTTGGTATATCCATACAATGGAATACTACTCAACAATAAAAAAAACAGTAGTTACTCCAGTACCACTGATGAATCTCAAAATATGCTGAGTGAAAGAAGCCAGACATAAAAGGGTACATAGTTCTATTTATATAAAATTCTTGAAAAAACAAAATTAATCTATAGTAACAGAAAGCAGGTCATGTGTTGAGCCTGGTGCCAGGAATGAAGAATTATTATTAAGGAGTACAAGGGACTTTTGGAGGTGATAAAAATGTTATATATCTTGATTCTGGTGGTAGTTACACAAGTGTATGAGTTTGCTAGAGCTGCCATAAGAAAATATCACAGACTTGTCACAATCTGTAAGGTAAAGTCCAAGGTCAAGGTGTTGGCAGGTTTGGTTTCTCCTGTGGCCTCTCTCCTTGGCTTGCAGATGGCTGCCTTCTCACTGTGTCCACACATGGTCTGGCCTCTGTGTATGCACATCCCGGGTGTCTCTTTGAATATCCAAATTTCCTCTTCTTATAAAGACACCAGTCAGATTGGATTAGGGCCCACTCTAACAGCCTCATTTTAACTTAATCACCTCTTTAAAAGCCCCTTCTCCAAATAACAGTCACATTCTGAGGTATTGAGTGTTAGAACTTCAATATATAAATTTTGAGGGGATATAATTCAGACAATGAGTCTATACATTTGTCAAAATTCATGGAACTATATCCTTAAAATATGTTCATTTTATTATATCCTAATTATACCTCAATAAAGTTGATTTTTAAAATAATCTTTCAAAAGGAAATGTTATAATGTATTAAAAAATAAGGCTGTATTGGTGTAAAGAGCATCAGGTGGCCTAAAAAGAAATCACAAAAAGCTTCAAATGGTTCAGCATATAGCCTAGCTTGAAGATATAACTATTATATGTGAGGCCTTTATGTTCTACTTTAGTGAATATTAAAATTAATTCAGATTGAAACGATTTTTATTTTAAAAACCTTAAGTAAAATTGAATAAGTTACTACTCCTTTTCTTCTTAAATTTTTCATATTAGGCTATAAGGCAAGTACTATCTCCAGCATTAGCAGGAAAAGAGTTCAAAGAAACCATCCAAATGGGATTTAAAGTCCAATATAAGAACATTTCAGAAATATGAGATTGGTTTATGTGGCTAGAAACAAGAATCTTAAAGTTAAGTTTTAAGATATCATCGATTTCCACTATTTAATGTCTTTCCACTAAAATTATAAGTGAAGATGAACTTTATAATCTCTTACTTAAATATTATCTTTATTAGCCATTATTTCTGTTGTTGCTCAGATTGTAGTATCTAATGAAATGCAAAGTGCTATTATAAAGTTAACTGGATTATATTAGAAAAAATGCCTAATACTTTTATCAGTTATTTTTGAATATTTTTTATATTGGTATTTTTTTATCCATATTATAAATCCATCCCTCTTGACCTGCATACATTGCTGGTGGGATCATACATCAGAAATGCCTTTCTGGAAGTCAGTTTAATGCTATCTTTCAAAATATATTTTTAGTGTACACCATTTGCCCAGAAATTTCACTTCTAGGAATTTATTCTAAGTATACAATTACAGGTGTGCCAAATAATTATTTTATATGACACAGTAGCAAAAAATTAAAACCTCCTAAATTTTCAGTGGCAGGGATGTGGTTAAATTATAATATATCCATACATCGAAATACAGTGTAATTATAAAAATAATGTAAAAGAACAAAGTGACACGGGAAGATGTTCACATTGTACCATTAAATGCAAGGAGAAAGTTACCAAACAATATGATCTGTTATAGCAAATGAGAAAAGATTTTTAGATATATACATAAAATGTTTGTACTGTCTTTTTTCTGAATGGTAGGATCATAGATGGCTATTTTCTTCTTTGCACCTTCTTGTTTTCTAACTATCGTTCAGTGAACATACATTACAAAAAATATATGTCTTTTTTAAGTTGGGTGGTTCTGGAAGGAAACTTCTTCCTATAGCACAAGTTAATTTTCCATTTCTTTATAATCACACATTCTCTTATTTTATGATGGATTTAACTGTGTACCATACAAAGCCTTAAATGTCCAGGGATGATCTAGGACTTTCTTGGCAGCTGTAATATCTGAGCCGCTCTGGTGTGTAGCTAAGCTAGAAAAATTGGATGTCTAAAAAGATCTGTAACAGGGTATATACCATGAGTACATAAGGGAAGTGTGATAAAACAGGAAATCTTAGATAGGAAGCAACTTAATAAGGAAGAATACGTGGGGGAAAAGGGTTTTCTTTGGTACTAAACAGAGTCTTAGCCAAGAAAGTTACTCTGATGAATTTTTTTGTAATAACAACTTCATTACCCTACTTTATTTTTAATCCCCTTAGTATGTTTGTGCTACTGAAAGGAGCCACTAAGGAGCAGTCTTTTAAGATTGGTCAGGAAATTGCTGAAGCTGTAACTGCTACCAATCCTAAACCAGTGAAATTAAAGTTTGAAAAGGTAAGAAGAATGTAGTACTAATAATCACATATAAAATTCACACATCTTCAGAAATTTCTGACTTGTTCAGTACATTTTCAGAATCAGTTTACAGTTCTATAAAAGTGTTAAATTTTAAATATTTTCTCTTAGTTCTACATGATTTTCTCAAAATTTTTAGTAATATCTTTATATAAGGAAATGAAAAAGTTGTTCCAATTACTGTTGCTGTGTAACAGACCACCCCAAACTTAATGGTGTAAAACAACCAGCATTTTATTCTGCTCACAGATTGTATGGCTCAGGAATTCAGGTGCAGGGATGGCTTGTCTCTGCTCCACAATGTCTAGGTCCTGAGCTAAGAAGACTTAAAGGTTGGGGTAACCCAACCGACAGCTGAGTGCTGAAATCATCTGAAGCTTGCTTACTCTCAGGTCTAGCAGTTGATGCTGGCTGCAGGTTAGGACATCAACTGGAATACCTACACAGGGCCTTTCTCTGGGGCTGCTTGTTCTTTGTCATAGCATGATGGCTGGGTTCTAGGAGTGAACATCCAAAGAAAAACTGACAAAAGCTGCTTTGCTTTTTATGACCCAGTCTTAAAGTCACAAAGTGTCACAAACCTTTCTAGATTTAAGGAGAGAGAACATAGACCTCATCTATTAATAGGAAGAATGTCGGAGTCACATGGTAAGAAGACTATGTAGGATGGGAGATATTCTTTCTTTGCAAAATACAGTCTACACTGGACTTTTGACTCTTTTCACTTTTTAGGTATCAAATATGTATTTATTTATTTCTATATAAAAGATACTGAACCCAAGAGCTGTGTGAAATACAAAGAAGCATAAGACATAGCCCTGCTCTCTAAGAGCCAATAATCTAAAAGGAAAGACAAGAAAAGGAGAAATTATGTCCTCCTGGGCCAGACAGAGAGACTCCATGTAGGAGGTGACATTGAACTGTGTCTTCAGAAATGGTTAGAATTTCAGTAGGCAGCCATGGGGCTGCAATCATTCTGTGAGAAAATGGCACATGGAAGGATACAGAGTTGGAAAAGCATAATTTAGAAATACAGAGTAACAAGAGATAAATCTGGAAAAATAAAGTTGAGACCAGACTGCAGAGTATCTTGAAGGCCAAGCTTAAAGTGTTTAAACTAAATAAAGGTTATTGTCTTAGTCTATTTGTGCTACTATAACAATACCACAGACTGGGTAATTTATAAAGAATAGCAATGTATTTCTCATAATCTGGAGACTGGGAAGTCCAAGATCAAGGCGCTAGCATCTGGTGTCTGATGAGGGCCTTCTTGCTTCGCCCTCACATGGCAGAAGTTAGAAAGGCAAAAAGGGATGAACTCCCCCCTTCAACCCCTTTTATAAGGGTACCTAACCCCATTCCTGAGGGGAGGAGCCCTCACGACTTAATTACCTCTTAGAGGCCTCACCTTTTAATACTGTCACATTGGCAATACCTTTTGGAGGGAATACATTTAAACCATAGCAATTATCAAGCAAGAAAGTGACATGATTAGAGCTGTTTGGGGAGGATTGACCTTGCAGTGGTGCACAAGATGAATTGGGGAGAGGAGGATCTCAAGACAGATAGTGTGAACTAGTGAAATTACAATAGGGTAAATAAAGAAAGGATATTTCAAGAGATACTAAGAAAGAAGGATGGGCAAGAATTAGAAGTGATTGACTTAGGAAGGCAGGTATGGAAAGGATAAAAGAGGGAGAAAAGATTCAAAGGTGACTCCCAAATATTTATTATATACCTACTCTGAAGTAAGAATTGTGCCAACAGTGATTCAGAGAGGACTCAGTTATGATTTCTGTCCTGAAGAATGAACATTCTAATTGGGGCAGAGAGAGAAGAGAAAAATTAGAGAACACAGTGAGTGCAATTGTAGAAGTATGTATACTTAGCCCATCTGGTGAAGTGAAAAGCATGGTGTGCTTGGAGAATAACACCATACACAAAAATTTACCTGAAACAGATCACAGACCTAAACATAAAAGCAAAACTGTAAAACTTCTCAAAGAAATTATAAACATTTAAGAATTATGATACATATGTTCATGATGACTATTGATCTGTAGTTTTACTTTCTTGTATTGTTTTTGGTTTTGGGACAGGAGAAGGCTACCCTCATAAAATAGTTGGAAATATTATACCCCTCTTTTATTTTCTGAAAGAAAAAATGTGTTAAGATTGGTCCAATTATTTCTTCCTTATATGGTTGATAGAATTCACCAGTAAAGCCGTCTGGACCCAGAATTTTATTGGGTGGAAGATTTTTTTTTAAGAGATGAAGTCTCACTTTGTTCCTCAGTCTGGATTGCGGTGGGTTATTCACAGGCATGATCGTAGCACTGCAGCCTTGAACTTCTGGGCTGAAGCAATCCTCCCACCTCAGCATCCCAGGTAACTGGGATTATAGGCATGTGCCATCTCACCCAGAAGGGGAAAAGTTTTTAGTTACAAACTAAACATCTTTACTAGATACTGCATCATTCAGGTTTTCTCTCATGTTAGTTTTTTTTTTTTTAATCAGATTCTTAGCATGTTAGTTTTAATAACTTTTGGTTGTCAAGAAATTGTCCGTTGGCATGAATTGTTCATATTCCCTTATTGTGATTTTAATATCTATAGAATCTTTAGTGACATCCTCCTTTCATTTATGATATGGGTAGCTTATGTTTTTTTATTTTTTCCTTGTTCATTCTAGCTCTAGAGGTTTATCAGTTTATTGAACCTTTTGAACTTTTTTTCCCCACTCTATTATTTCCTTCCTTCTGTTTACTTTGGGCTTGGTTTGCTTTGCTTTTCCTGTCTTCCTAATTTGGAAACTTGATTGATTTTGAACAAATCTTTTTTAATATAAGCATTTAAAGATATAAATTTCTCTCTAAACACTGCTTTAGCTATAAATTTTGATATCTGCATTTTCATTATTCATTTGCTTTAATGAGAATGGCCCATAGGTTACTTAGAAGTGTGTTAATATTTAGGGATATTCCAGTAATATTTTTATTATTTATAGTTTAATTGCATTGTGGTCAAAGAACATACTCTATGATTTCAGTGCATTTAAGTTTATTGAAATTTGTTATTTGGTCCAGCATAAATAGTCTGTCTTAGTGAATGTTTCATGTAACCTTGAAAAACCATGTGTCTTCTGGTTATTGGGTAGACCGTCCCATAAATGTTACTTAGATTAAGTTAGTTGATAGTGAAAACTTCCATGTTCTTACTGATTTTCTGTCAAATACTAAGAGAGGTGCTAAAGTCTCTAATTATAAACATGGATTTACCTGTTTCTTCCTTTTAGTTTTGTCAGTTTGTTTCACGTTTTTCAAAGTTTCCTTATTAGATGCATACACATTTATCTTTGATAATAGTACTTGTCTTGAAATCTACTTTTTTCTGATACTACTACAGCTACTCTAGCTTTCTTTTGATTTAGCACGTACAGTCATGCATCACTTAACAATGGGGATACATTCTGAGGTATGCCTAGTTAGGCAATTTCACTGTTATGCCAACATCATAGAGTGTACTTACACAAACCTAGATGGTATAGCCTACTATACACCTAGACTCTAACGTGTAGCCTGTTGCTCCTAGGCTACAAACCTGTATAGCATGTTACTGTACTGCATACCGTAGGCAACTGTAACACAATGGGTAGCTATTTATGTGTCTAAACATAGAAAAAAATACAGTAAAAATATGTTTTGTTTTGTTTTGAGACAGAGTCTTGCTCTGTTGCCTGGGCTAGAGTGCCATGGCATCACCCTAGCTCACAGCAACCTCAAACTCCTGGGCTTAAGCAATCCTCTCTGCCTCAGCCTCCCAGAGTGCTGGGATTACAGGCGTGAGCCACCACACCCAGCGACTAAAAATATGTTTTTATAATCTTATGGGACCACCATCATATATGTGGTCTGTCATTGACCAAAACATTGTTATGTAGCCCATAACTGTATATCTTTTTCCATTTTTAAATTTTTAACTTTTCTATATCCTTATGTTTAAAGTGAATTTCTAATAGGTAGCTTATAGTTTGGTCTTTTTTATCCAGTCTGATCCTTTTTGCCTTCTAACTGGGATGTTTAGGCCATTTACATTTAGTGTGATTATTGATAAAGATTGGGTACTTTACAATGTATACATATTTCAAAACAACATGTCCGTGATAAATATATACAATTTTTGTCAATATAAAAAATATTTTAAGAGGCCAGTGCTCATACCTGTAATCCTAGAGCTCTGGAAGGCTAAGGCAAGAAGATCGCTTGAACTCAGGAGTTCGAGACCAGCCTGAGCAAGAGTGAGACCCCATCTCTACTAAAAATCAAAAAATTAGCCAGGCATCATGACTTGCGCCTGTAGTCTCGGCTCCTCAGAAGGCTGAGGCAGAAGGATCCCCTGAGCCTAGGAGTTTGAAGGTTGCGGTGAGCTATGGTGACACCACTGCACTCTACCCAAGATGACAGTGTGAGACTGTCATTCATTCATTTATAAATAAACAAATGGGGGGAAAAAAGGTTTGGGGGCAGGGGAAAGGACCAAACTGGTAACATTCAAACAAAGACACATCCAGGAATTCCATTTCAAAGAATTTAATCTACAGATTAATTTCATGCAAGGTTGTTTGCTGGAATGCTACTTGTAATTCCAAAAGACTGAAAACATCCAAATGACCCATAGTAGGTAACTGGTTACATAAATTATGATACCCCCCCCAAAAATGGACTGCTATGTAGCCATAAAATAAAATGAGCTTTCTCTACTGGGATGGAATGCTCTCCAAATAAATTACTAAATTAAGCAAACTGACAAGTGGTATATACAATAAGCTACTATTGGGGGGAAAAGAAGGGTATGTAAGTATATGTATTTGCATAGAATATTTCTGGAATGATACACAGGAAACCAATAGTACAATACCTCTGAGGAACAGGAAGTGGAAGCTAAGGGACTTACAACTGTATATTCTCATAATTTTTTGTACCGTATGTAGGTGTTACTTAAAAAATAATTTTTTCGATTGTTTAAGAAGATATTATTGATGACTTTTGAGAGAACAGTGTAAGTTGAGGTAGGGACAAAATTGGTAGTACAAGAAAAAGTGAGTGAGTGATAAAGAAGGAAAGGTAATTCATTTTGTGTGCTTTCACCTTCAGCTGGTATATCATGAATTTGTTGGGCCCTAGGTCATATTCAGAATTTTTTTATAATTGACATTTGACTAAAGAGAGTAGAAAGATACTAAAATATTCATAGTGGATAACAATGATTATTAAGAGGCATTTTGTTACTTTCATCACAGGTATATTTGCCCTGTGTTTTACAAACAAAAAAGAGGTATGTGGGTTACATGTATGAAACACTGGATCAAAAGGACCCGATATTTGATGCAAAAGGAATAGAAACAGTTAGAAGAGATTCCTGCCCTGCTGTTTCCAAGGTAAGTTTTATCTATCTTATCTTCATCTGTAAAAAATAAGTAGCCGAAGAATCTGGTGAAAATGTAGCTATAGGAGAAACTATATGAACTTTGAGAATTTTATTTCTAATGAAAACAATTTATTTGATTTTAGTCCTTAGTTTATGACTTCTTCCCATACCTTATGTTTTATCAAAATTGCTAAAAAGCAACACATGAACTTCATAAGAGTTTCCTGCCTATCACCTGGAGATGATAATATGATATGTTGTCATATAAGAATTCCCAAATGCTAAGAAGCAGGATAAATAAAAGAAACAACAGAGAGATTTCATAAATAACATAATCCATCCCAGATTAACTGAATTTTCATTTACTTTGGTTATCAAATATGAATTAGGAAGATTTCCAAATGGCGGTGCTATAAATTACCCAAATTTCTCAACCATAGTAATTTTAACCATAATATTTTATATTTTTCTTTATGCAAGCCCAGACTCTTTATATAGCAAACCAAAAATAAATGGCCTAAATGGGAATAGCATTCTGTACACTGAGTTTTATGTGAGAGCATTAAAAGCATAATTGATTGACACTTATCAATATATAATGTTATATATAAAATATGTGAATTGGGGATATTTTTCAGTACTAGTTTCTGGAAGAGATATCACCCAATACATTCTTTCTGTATGGGCAGAATTGTACCTAAACTAAATTAATAAGCTTATTGAATAAATACGCATGTGGTTCCAGTATTCAGAATAAAATACAGAACTTTCATCTAGAACTAATTTAAATTCAGTCCTCTATATGAATCCACTGCATGTTGGTCATGTCCTAGTAGAAATATTTCCAACACAGAAAATTCTATCATAATTATTTATCAACACTGTAGAAAGGCAAAAGGCTGATTTTGATTTGACTGCTTGGTGATCTTTAAACTTCTCTCTATCCTTCCTATAACTGAATCAGGTTCTTTCTATAATGGTAAATATAAAACAATACATGAAATCATGTCTTGTTTCTTATGCCTAGAGTGCTTTGATTATGTAAGAAAAATTTAAATGTTTTATGTAGCTCATCACATAGCAAATGTTTCATCTGTGTATCATTCTAATATTATTTTCCTCAAATGACCTGATAGTTTCTTTTTAGAAATAGAAAGCTACATAAAGTCTCAAATATTTTCCAATTTCTAATATTTTTATTATCTAATCATTGTAAGTAACAGATTATTTCAGTAGGTCTTCAGGTATATAATGAAAGTATAACAACAATAATGAAACCTACTAGGGGATATTTTATCCTTATGTGCATATCTTTTTTATTTTCAGATACTTGAGCGTTCTCTAAAGCTGCTATTCGAAACAAGAGATATAAGTCTAATTAAACAGTATGTTCAGCGACAATGTATGAAGCTTCTGGAAGGAAAGGCCAGCATACAAGATTTTATCTTTGCCAAGGAATACAGAGGAAGTTTTTCTTATAAACCTGGAGCTTGTGTGCCAGCCCTTGAACTTACAAGGTAACAATACCCTCAATACCTAGGCAGTGTAGTCCTGGGATTCTGCACAGGCTTAGAGTAAATGAAAAGACACCTAGTCTACAGGCATAGACATAGTTGTTTACCTGCCCACATAAAGCCTTACTGAAGGTTAACAAATGCTCCCTCATACTTGGTAAGTGCTGAAGAGGAAATCCTCTTCTGGGCTTTCCTTGGGAAACTTAATGCAATGAAATTGTAATCTGATACAGAGCTTCATTCAATTGTTTTTCCCACATCAGAATCACTAGGTGGTCCTTAATATTGATATATCAAAGCACTTAAACTGGTATCATTCTGCAATCAGACAGTTTAACTAGTTAAATTTTTTCTTATCCTTCATTGTTAGATTTTCAATAGTTCTTACTCTTAAGGGATAAGAAAAAAAAAATCTTCAGCTACTTGATATCTGTCAACTCATATTATTTTCCAGGTATTAGTGATTTACAGGGTAATTTTTAAACTCTTAAACAGCATATCCACTTGGTGCCAGCTAAGTGAAATGTATGTAGTTCTCAAAGTAGTAGTAACTGGAACTTGGTACAAGTACCCCCTGTATATTTTTCATGGTTTTATTATTGCTTAATTCTGATTTAATTTGCTGGAAAGATGCCTTATATGATAGTCTTTGAGTATGCATTTTATTTGCATTTAAATAGGAAAATGCTTACTTATGACCGGCGCTCTGAGCCTCGAGTTGGGGAACGAGTGCCATACGTCATCATTTATGGGACCCCTGGAGTACCACTTATCCAGCTGGTAAGGCGCCCAGTGGAGGTCCTGCAGGACCCGACTCTGAGACTGAATGCCACTTACTATATCACCAAGCAAATCCTTCCACCCCTGGCAAGAATCTTCTCACTTATTGGTATTGATGTCTTCAGCTGGTATCATGAATTACCAAGGGTAAGCTTGCCAAGTAGTACATGTGCTCTAGCTACAGAGAGATTTCACTTCAAATTTCCAGTAGAACTAAAGATTTTATTTATGTGCTATGAAAGGCAGAACAGATCCTCTATTTATCCTAAACTGGCAAAGATAACCACTCTTCTAGTTCCCTAAAAGAAAAACTTTTAAGTTTTCTACACGTTTCCAGCTTCTATGAGGATGGCCAAATTATGGAAATGTTAAAATCCCACAATTATTTCAATGGTAAATACTTAGCCACAAAATAATTCAGAATAAACCAACTAATAGGAATTTTTTCCTTCAGAATGGATGTTTAAGAAATATATGGGATTTAGTATCTAGACACAGTCCTGAAGAAACCAGACTAAAGAAATGCTGTGATGTTAAAATGTAATAGCATTACAAACAGTCCCTGACTTATGATGGTTTAACCTAAAATTTTCCGACTTCACAATGGTACAAAAGTGGTACACGTTCAGTAGAAACCATGCTTCAAGTCCCCATACACCCTTTCTGTTTTTCACTTTCAATACAGTATTCAATAAATTACATGACATATTCAATATTTTATTATAAAATAGGCTTTGTGTTGTTTTGCCCAATTATAGGCTAATATAAGTGTTCTGAGCACATATCCTGGCTCTAGGCCAGGAAGATCAGACTTTTTAATTACTATTTTTCATTTCATCACCAGCAAGAATGTTAAGCCAATGACACTTGTAAGAGGCTAACCTAATAACTCCTATGCAAAGTGATTTATAAGATACCAGGAGAATATTGCAAGGGTATAATAATGTGGGTTTTTTTGAGACAGAGTCTCACTCTGTTGCCCTAGCTAGGGCGCAGTGGCATGATTATAGCCCACTGCAACCTCAAACTCCTGGGCTCAAGTGATCCTCCTGCCTCAGCCTCCCAAGTAGCTGGGACTACAAGGTGCGCACCACCACACCCAGCTAATATTTCTATTTTTTGTAAAGACGGGGGTCTCACTCTTGCTCAGGCTGGTCTCAAACTCCTGAGCTCAAGCAATACTTCTGCCTCGTCCTCCCAAAGTGCTAGGATTATAGGTGTGAGCCACCATGCCCTGATAATGTTATTTTAATGTAAAAAGAGTACCATAAGACAGATCTCTGAAACCGGTACTAACTTCAAATGAAGAATTCTTAGGTGATGTGTATCTAAATTTGAAATGCTCCGGGTTTACTTTTGCTTGAATTTTACACCCTACTGCCTAGCAAGTTGTTTTAACCTTCCACTTGCCTTGTTTCCATGGCCCAACTTGTGCACTCTTAAACAGTATCCACTCTCAACCTGGATTTCTTTCATTGTCTTCTGTGTGAATGGCAGACCTTTTTTTTCCCCCAAAAGAAAAAACCAATATATTTGATGATACTAAGATCAAAGTTCCATGCTTTCGTGGAACTTACATCATTTCTGAGGTCCCAGTGTAGAACCATGTCTGGTACATAGTAGCTACTCAGCATTTGTTGAATGAATGAATGAATGCCTGAGTAAACCTACAGTTAGCATGAAAAAGCAGTTCTGCTATGAAGCCGGTTCAGACTTATTTCTGAATTGATGTTTTATAGATCCAGAAAGCCACCAGCTCCTCTCGAAATGAAATTGAAGGACGGAAAGGCACTATTTCACAGTATTTCACTACCTTACACTGTCCTGTGTGCGATGACCTGACTCAGCACGGCATCTGCAGTAAATGTCGGAGCCAACCTCAGCATGTTGCAGTCATCCTCAACCAAGAAATCCGAGAGTTGGAACGTAAACAGGAGCAACTTCTAAAGGTATGGCTTTCTTTGACAGACTTGGAAGCCCAAGCAATCTGATTTTCCTGGGAGATATAGTCAACTTTTGAGTTATAGTATGAGACATGATACTGGTGAGAAAAGTGAAATGAAGATTCTAAACTGGTAAACTTCCCCAAATCTCAAAAATATCATAATTGATCTAAACTATTTCAAATGGCTAAATTTGGTTTATAATTTATTTTTTGCTTTTATGGAATAGATGTATTGTGTTTATTAAAAGCTTGAACTAGAATAGAATGGCCATCCACGCAGTTTCTTTTATAGTACAGGTTAATCATCCCTAATCCGAAATCCAAAATACTCCAATATCTGAAACTTTTTGAATGCCAACATGATACTCAAAGGACATCCTCATTGGAATGTTTTGGAATTTCAGATTAGTGATGCTCAACCTGTAGATATAACGCACATACCCCAAAATCCAAAAAAAAATCCAAAATCCAAAGCACTTCTGGTCCCAAGCATTTCAGATAAGGGATATTCAACCTGTGATATTAAAAAAGAAAAAGAAGAAAAGTCTTAATTTCTCTATCAACGCTTACCATTCTTTAAAAAATCTAGCTGTCTATGAGAATTGCTAGTAAACTTGGAAGGTTTGCAGTTCTGTGAGTCCAGATAGAAAATTAATAGTTAACATGATTAAGTTCTTACCTGTATGCCAGAGACTGTTCTAGGTACTCTTACAAGTGAGTAAATTGACACAGAGAGGTTAAGTCATTTGCATGTTACGCTGCTAATAAGAGGCCGAGCTGTGATATAGACAGAAAATGCAAAGGCATTTTCAAGTATGGGAATTCTAGCAGAAATAAACAACAAACTTCTCTTGAAGTAAGTTGAAGAATGATACATAAAGAATAATTCTCTCCCCCCACCAATAAAAATCAAACCCTTTAGCATGGTTTGTAAGTCCTTCTCCATTCTGGCCCTGCCTGCTACCTGTCTGTCACCATTCCTTGCCTTTCTCCCTGTCACACCCTATCTCCACCTGTACCATACTAACCTTCTTTTATGTCCATGAATGCCCCTTGATCTCTCCCACCTCCTGGACTTTAAACACCCTGCTTCCTCTGCCAGGAATGCTTCCCTCTGCCCACCCCCTGAATCATCTCAGAGGAATCAGCTTAAACCCCTAGACCAGGTGAAGCCTCCTTGCAATGGGCTCGTGCCATAACCTCCTCTGCTTTACTGCGATTGTGTGCGTGTCTGTCTTCCCCACTAAATAGCAAGCAGGCTGGTGTGAGGGCAAAGGCCCTGCCCTTCTTTCACCATCGAGTCTGCCATGCCTCGTATAGAGTTCAGCCCACGGTGGTGGTCTGTAAATATTTTTTGAATGAATTAACAATCCTGCTTAATGTACAATTAAAAAAGTAATACATCACTGGAATTATTACCAACCAGCTTTCAGCCATTTTTTGGTTCCAGTCAGTATAACCACTGGAGTCACTGGGCGCTCCCAGCTTCTGTTTATTTTATAGGCTGTTGTCCCAAAGGTAGCAACCAACTCTCATTGAAAATTCCTTTGTTGGATCCCAGTAATCTGTAGAAATTTTCATAAAGCAGAAATTACTAGAGATGTAATGAGACATAGAAACATATTAAAACGAGATTTTGATACATCTCTCTCAGTCCAAGAGCAATCAAATGATCAGAAATAAATAAAATTATGGAACATCTAAACATTATAAGGTTGATATTAGGATTATATATCAAACTCTAACCCATTACACTTCTCTAGTTTAATGTTTATTATTTAAATGTTAATTATTTAAGAATAAATGCTTAACATTTATGGAATGTTTAAAAATTGACCACAACTTAGTCAGTAAAGAAAGCCTCAATAAATTTCAAAAAGTAGGAATATTACAAATGACATGATTGATACAGTGCTATAAAAAAAACTAGTAAGTAATTATAAACTGAGAAAACAAAATGATCTTTCCACTTGGAAATTCTAACACACCGTATTAAACAAAATGAAAACAATTACATATAGAATTCTAGATGGCCATAGCAGATCTCAGAAAAATTCATCACCTTAAACACTTTTAATAATATGAAAGAATGAAGACAAATCAATTAGGCATCTGACTGAAATTTTTTGAAAAAATAAAAGCCAAAGGATAGCAAAAAGAAGGAATCAGTAAAGATTAAAGTAGATATTTTTTAAATGTCTGCCTCCTTATGAGCTAAAAAGTAGGTGTCTAGGTTGTGGTGGCTAAAGTTTTAAATACAAGCCTGAATCGGGCATAATGCACAGGGTTTAAATAACCAGTAAAGGATCTTGAAACTAAACATAGAGTTAAATTTAGTGAGTCAAGTAATTCCATCCAGGCTTATTTATGAGACAAGCACAGAGAGCTTAAATATTTATCAGTTTGTCCTGGCACCTTAATGTAGCTGCAGTTCATAGAGCTGTAATACAGAAATTCTATATTTGGGAATAGATTTGAGTCTCTTGGCAGAGATGTAATTAGCATAGAAGAACAGTATTCTCTAGTCTTCATGGAACATACTGAAGCACAGGTTTCTAAGCAGTTTGCTTGTGGCAGTATCATAATATTAGATACAATAACCAATGTAACTCAGAAAAATGTGCCCTTCAATTGGTTGACTGGAAGATACCGGGGCAAAGAACAAAAATTCACTGCCTGTAAGCCGCCTTCAAAACAGAAGCCCTTTGATAGATAATAGATCAAAGAATTCAGTAGAGCATATTTCATTTTCTCTTAAAAGATAATCTAGAGTACTTGCTGCTATTTGGGATCCCTTTTTAGTGTTTTTCTTGTTTTATAATCTTTTTAAAACATACTATATTGTGTATGTGACTTGAGCCTTTAAGTATTGTTTAAAATCTGATCATTGCATAAAATATAAAAATGCTTCTTCTGTTTTTAAAAATTGCCTTATGATTTATTGTTTTCTTTAAGATCAAACCTTATATCAGAATCACCTTGGAGCCTTAAAACGTACAGATTCTTAGGCTCTCATCCCCAGAGATTCTTTTTTCCTCATTATGTATTTTTTATTGAGGTTTAATTTATGTAAAATAAAATGCCAATTTTAGATGTACGGTTCTCAGTGTTTGGATGAATTTATTCCCCCAGGTAACTTCCGCCCTAATTAAGACATGAAACATTTCCATCACCCTAATAAAAACATTAGAACTGAAGCATGGAGAACTAACCTGGGATTCCAAAATGGGATAGAGGCAGTAAATGTTAGGATCTTGGCAGCAGCCAAAATGGACTATTCTGTGGCCAAGGAAGACATCTGTAGGGACCTTAACATTGGGGTATGAGCTGAGTTGGTACGAGGGTGCCTGGTGACCTGCATTAACGAGGGCTACAGGATAGGCGTCGTTGGGAGATCTGGGTTGTTTGTCCGTGTTTCTCTGGCAGGGACTGGTCTTGACTCCACACTGAGGTATCTGCTGCTGTTGAGTTTCTTGTTTTTGCTGAATGTTCTTGCATTTTGCTTTCTTGAGTTTTGCCCTGTGGTTCCTGAACCAAACCTGCATGCTGTCAGATGTATGTCAATTTTTGAGGCCATCTCTGAAGGCTGGGGTTTGGGCATGGGTTCTTATTCAACAAGATGTTCAAAGATTCCAATTGCTTCTCAGTGAACATGGTTTGTTTTCTGTGTGGATGCACCTGGTGCTTGCCTTTAGGGAGCTCCTCCGAGCCTGACATCTTCTGATCCAGTTGTGCTCCTGTGGTCAGATCCAGTGATAAGAGCTCATCCGCAGAGATTCTGATTCATTGGTCTGGGATGGGGCTCAGGCATTAGTTTATTTTTAAGCTCATTGTTAACCAGGGTTGAGAACCACTGGTCTAGACCACTACTTTCAAATGCATATCATTTGATTTTTCTCATACTGACATTTTCTCTTCTGAAATAAGAAAATGAGTAACTTTTTTATGATTGGCATATAAAAAGATAATCTAATTTTAAGAATGCTGTTTATAGTTCATTGAAAAGACATTCTTTGGTAATTGGATAGTTTATTATGTGGATTTTAATATAATAGGATTCTATTGTAAATGAAAGTTGATCTTAGGAATGAAATGAATCCTTGGGAAAATTTGAACTCTGTTTTATGAAATATCCTTTAGAAATGTCTCAACAAAGGGTGGGCTAGGCTTCTGAGAGATGAAAATTAATGAAATGTTCTGTGATGTATTATATGTCACATATCTGCTGGTAATCTGTGGTAGGTCAGAAAGGAGGGATTATAAAAATTTGTTTACACATATATATAAAAACTTTCCTATTTTATATATGTCTCTTATGCTTTCAGATATGCAAGAACTGTACAGGTTGCTTTGATCGACATATCCCATGTGTTTCTCTGAACTGCCCAGTACTTTTCAAACTCTCCCGAGTAAATAGAGAATTATCCAAGGCACCATATCTCCGGCAGTTACTAGACCAGTTTTAAATTGTCAATATCGCAGAATTCCAGGTGCTATTTTTTCAGTGTTCACCACTAAACTGTTGTGCATGGTGCTTTTTCAACTTTCATCGAGTCAAGGATGTTCATTGTCTGTCTATTATCTGAAGACTATGAAGACTTTTATGCTAACTGAATTAAAAATTGTACTTGTTGATCTGAATAGCTCACTTCTTATTACTACAATGTATAAATTCCTCATTCTTTCACCTTTTCAACATTGTTTTATAATGCAGGTGTTGGATTTGCTCCAGTATGTGTACCATCTTGTAAATCCATTTGAGTAGATCATATTTACTTCCCTGTGGAAGGAGCACTGAAAACCTCTTAAAGAAAAACCATTCGTGTGTTTTCCTTGAACTGTCTGTATCAGGACCTGTTACTTAGAGATATCCATTCACTTTATAATTTTGACTGCAAAATATTTTGTAAATATACTTTTTTACTTTTCAAACAACTGAGTAAAATAATGTGCAATGAATTTTATACAAATGATTTTCAAGTTGTTTGGTATATTTCCTCTAGGTTTTGCTTGACTCAAAGTAGATCGTTATTTTGATCAAACTGTGCAAATAATAGTACCATGTGTAGCATTTTGAAACATTATTTTCTAAAAACCGCTGTCTTGCTTTAGCTATTAATGGGGCATTGTGAGGAACTGTGCAAAGACATTTTTGTTATAAACCTGTGGGCCTGTTGCAATACTTTAAAAATAAAAAATTTTATTCCATTTTTGCTTGTTTTGTATAGACATTTCTATTGCTTCTAAATATGCTTAAAATATTTTCTTTCCTTATGTACTGTACAGTTAATCTTATTTGCCATCATCTTGAACACAAAATGTGTATTTAGAATATTTGTATAACTGTATAAAATGAAAAAGGAACTATGTGGTCAGTGCATTGTTTTTTAAACTGGAAATCATTTTGTTTTAAAAGTTAATGGAAACCATATTAAAATTGAATAAAATATGAAATATGGCAGTGTGACTTCATCTTTCTTATAAGCTTACATTGGTTATATCTGACCCTATCCTTTTCTGAATTTTAGTGAAATAAATTTATTCTTATATCCTGATTGATGTATTATAATTCCCTTACCAAAATTTTAGGGTTTAAAAAATAAATAGTCTAGGAAAATTTTAGCACTCATCCTTAGAGAGTTCTAAGAATGTAGATCTTCAGTGTTCATTCTCATTTAAATATAATCAATCTTGGGGCTAGGACTTTTCAGAGAGAAAGCAAAAACTATAATATTACTTTTTAAAAACCTAAATGCCTTTTTTCAATTAAAAAAAAGCTCTTATTTTAATATAAATAGCTCATCTGGTCATTTACCAGAAATAGGATTTCCATTGCCAGAAAATATACTTCCAAATACTGGGAAGACTGGTTTTCTGAAAATTATCTGGTAAATATGGAATCAAAAAGATACAAATCCTGTCCCTGAGCGTATTTCTCTCCAGTCCTGCTAAAACATAATAAAAGTCCCTGCTTCTGGGTATCCGTTTTGTTCTGGATGCTGGGCCTCATCCTCAGAATTAGAGTTTTCTTACCCTTGCGTGGGTGGACATTGATGCAGTGTTCTTTGTTACTTTCTCTTCTAAGTTCTGTGCTGTCTGGACTTCTGCTTCCATCATCTTTCACATCAGAGTAACACCACAATATTTTCAACAGAATAACCATTCTTAACTTCATAATTGGACACAACCATATTAACAAATGATTTTTCAACACAAGTGCCAAAAACTAGCTCAGTTTTAGATGCTTAGTATATCTCCAGTTCCCTTTTCTACATCTCCTTTGTAACTATCCTTAGAGTCTGTAGCTCAGCTGCCTTTAGTGAGCTCCAGATAGTGTTTCAATAACTCACCTGGGAGGGTGCTGAAATTTGGACCTACTTTACCAAGAAATTTTTTTGTAAGGAGCTTCCAGTATTTCATGATTATTTTCTCTCCGTTTTAGATTGGCTATTAATAAAATCTTGTCTTTCACTCAGACCACAAAAAAAAAAAATCCCTTTTTTTTAGTAATGCTGAAGAAACAATTTCATTCTTTAGGATGTTTTCATTTATATGAAAAAGAACCAGAAACTTAGAGACATCAAATAATTTCATTAAACATTGCCTTAATGTTTAATGAATTAAACTAAATATTAATGTTTGTTAACATTACAGTTTTTAATATTGTTTTCTCTCATTCTTCCTACTTCCCACTCAAGACTTTCTCTTGGCCGGGCGCGGTGGCTCACGCCTGTAATCCTAGCACTCTGGGAGGCCGAGGCGGGCGGATTGTTTGAGCTCAAGAGTTCGAGACCAGCCTGAGCAAGAGCGAGACCCTGTCTCTACTAAAAAAAAAAATAGAAAGAAATTATCTGGACAACTAAAAATATATAAAAAAATTAGCCGGGCATGGTGGCACATGCCTGTAGTCCCAGCTACTCGGGAGGCTGAGGCAGGAGGATCGCTTGAGCCCAGGAGTTTGAGGTTACTGTGAGCTAGGCTGACACCATGGCACTCTAGCCTGGGCAACAGAGACTCTGTCTCAAAAAAAAAAAAAAAAAAAAGATTTTCTCTTGACAAACTATGTATTAATAATATTCCGTTTTAAATGGACACAACATACTGTCTATGAAGAAGGCCAGTAAATTGGGCAAAAACAAAAATGTGAAGAGAAAGCATCGTTAAGGATATGATGAATTCTCGGAGGAGGTGGTCCTGTGAGGTCGTCCTGCCAGTAAGCATAGCAGGAGCCGGCACCCAGAGAGCTCGTGGACTCCATCCTGCCCCACTGATTATCATAGGTCATCTCCTCATTAGTCTCAGCTGCCATCAGGCACATTGCCCTGATGATCTCTTTCAGAACTGTATTCTACACTAGTAAAGTCTTGTAGCTGTAAAGTCTTGATTCTCTAGCTACTCTATTTCATTTTCATAACAGCTGATGTACAGGGATATTCCCGTAAGGCCTATCAAATAAGCTTTTAAATTGATTTCTCAGTTTCAGAATAATATTTCTTAAAATATTCATATATTTAATTTTATAAAGTAAAAATAAACCCACCTATAAATAACATTGTGAGGGCTCTGCCATCAACAGAGGGAAGTGGGAGAAGGTGGCCGTGCATAAGCAGCTATTTTTAGGCTGGATATTTCAGATCTCTCTTAGCGAGCCCTGCACCTCTTCAGAGGACAGTCAGCATACACGCTCAACTTATTTTTATCTCCTAATACCTTGCCTCTTTCCCCTGACGTGATGAGAATTGTTACCTTTCACCATTTGGGTTTTATAATAATAGTGAATAAAATCCAATACCATTAATGCCCCAGTTATGCTTAATAAACAGGTTTGTACAGGGAAATAGTCATGGATTTATGTCTGGAATCTGGGATCCAAGGAGGAATTCATAAGACACACACCACCTGATCCACTGCTTCTCTACCTCACTTCCCCACCCTCGGCAGTAGCTTTGTTTGGGCACTTTGGCCAATCTCCAAGAATGGCTTACAAAGCAAAATATCTCCTGGAGAAAGTCTCAGATTCATAAAATCAGGTTTCTGTATATACTTAGGGAGAAGAGAGTGTGACCAGGAAGACAGATGAAAGTATTTTTTAATCAAAACGTCATCTTATTGCCTGTGAGTCTCTACCTGTGTTGCTACTGATGCCACCACAGGTGCCTTTTGTTGGTGGGAAGGACAGAAGTTTTCATGAAAAGAATAATGGGATAGCAGTAAGGAGCTTCCATGCTCTGTGTTTTCTCATGATCACTAATGGGAAATGCAACCCTTCAGGAAAGAAACTCATTCAGTCATAGATATTAAGGAGTTTTAAAATATTCACAATCTTTGAAAACTGAGGATAATACCACCTGACCCCTGATTACCTGATAGAGGCATTGTGCATATGCATGTGAGTGAATGCAAAAATAGTTATACATTTTAAGTATTAGTTATTCAATAAATATTTAGTGAGCACCAAAGATGTGCCTGGCATTTTGCTCATCTAGAGATACTGAGGTAACCCCCTGCCCTCACATATTTCACAGGCTATTGGGAAAGATACATAAGTAAATTGACACTGGTTTCAGGATGATGAAATAAAGATGTTTTTGCCACCGCCTCATCTATTGGAAGAATCCAAAATTGAGAAAGCAAACTTGGTCGTTGTTAGACAACTCCAGAAAGGCTTAGAACAGAAGGTCCAGGTGGGAATGATTGTTTAAAGTAGCTGTTAGACCTCACAGGCCACCTGGACTCCACATATTGAGGTGACCCACATCCTGTCCCCCCACCACTACCACACACAGTTTATAGTTTTATTTTTGTTTTTTAAGAGAGAGGAGTCTTGCTCTGTTGCCCAGGCTGGAGTACAGTGGTGTGATCACAGCTCACTGCAGCCTCCAACTCCCCAGGCGCAAATAATCCTCCTGCCTCACTCACTTTCTGAGTAGACAGAACTACATGCACACACCATCACACAAGGCTAATTTTTAAGTTCTTATATAGAGACTGGGTCCCACTATGTTGCCCAGGCTGGTTTCAAACTCCTGGCGTCAAGCAATCCTCCCATCTCAGCCTGCCAAGGTGCTAGGATTGCAGGCATGAGCCACTGTGCCTGGCCTCTAGATTTATTTTATGGAGAAAAAGAAAAAAAGGCACTGAACTTGGGGACACTGGGCACTGAGGAGAGCAGAGTGAGGTACAGCACTACGAACAGGGAGATGAAGCGGAAGTCCGCATCCTCAACCGTGAAGTGGGACCCTCAACCCCATCCTCTGCCAAGGGCAAAACACCGCAGCCGGTATGTGCTCCTGTTACCACTATGTGCTGCCTGACTCACAGCAAATTACAGTTGATAATTTATGCCAACATTTGATATCGGTCTCTCTATTAGACTCTAAAAATCATGAGGTCAGAGATCATGTCTGATTTGCTCCCCCACAACATATCCCAGCACCAGTACGATGCCTGGAACTTGACATATAAAGCATGATAGCTGGGCACCTTGGATAGGTCAAAAATATTGATTAAAGGGAATGTTAGGGGCAAGGTGGCTCACATCTGTAATCCTAGGACTTAAGGTGGCCAAGGGGAGACGATCTCTTGAGGTCAGGAGTTTGAAACCAGCCTGAGCAAGAGCGAGACCCCAAAGATGGCGGATGAGAAAAACCACCAGCCAGAGTATCTCTGCAAGAATGATAGATTTTCGTAGAAAGTGAAAAAAAAATAAACAGGCAGACAAACATAGATCAGATGACAGTGGAAGGAAGGGTGCCTGAAACTACAGGAGACTCCACGGGAAGACGTTGTGGAGGAGAACTGGAAGGCGAAAAGTCCCTGAGAGGCTTGGAGACCAGCGACAAGGGTAGGTGGAGCAGATAACTTTCCCCTCCCTCACATCTCGGACTGTTGGTGGGCTACTGAGCTGCTAGAGAGACCTGCCAACAGCAGCCCAGAGACGGCTGGCGCCAGTGAGCGGTGGCCTCTTGCAGACAGGGCACCAGGCTCCCAGCTCCCTCGGGGCACCTCACGCCCACAGTCCCAAGCTGATCGGCAGGCGCCATATTGCTTCATTCTTCCCTTCCCCTGCCCTACCAGCAGCTGCTGAGAGAGACAATGTAGCCACCACCCAGAGGCATCTCCAAGGAATGGGACCTTTCCTTTTGGGGCCCTACAGCAGACTGAGGGGTACTCAGACTGTGAGCTCCCTACCTGCCAGCCATTCTCAGGCCCTGCTTGTCTGGTGACTCCAGGAGAGTGGGGCAAATCCCGAGGCGGAGAGACATTGATCCAGCTTGGGCACCCTGTGGGGGACTTGAGACCAGCACTCTTCTCCCTACCAGGGTCAGGAGTTCATCTCCAGGGCCCAGGGGACAGGTCTACAGACCAGATCCCATACACCCAGGTCTCCATCACATTCCCCGGGGGCACAGAAGGGTTATTTGTGAATGAGCATACTGAGATGTGTGTGCCTTCACGGGCAGATCAGCATTTTTGAGGGGTAACCCTCCTCCTATGGGAGGGCTGTGCTCCCAGCTCAGCCTGCGATCCTGGACAGGGGACCTCCCAGCCCACATCACAGCCAGGGGAGATCCACTGGCTTGAGGTCCTGCCTGCTGGCAAAGGCCCGGGAGAAACCATGGAATAGGGGAGGGTGGAAAGGAGCGAAGCCTGCTCCAGACTGCAGGTCTCAGACGGCCCCACCCCCACACATAGACTGTAGGTCTCAGCCCCACCCCCACACACAGGCTTTTCAGCTGAGTGGAGCCATTTCAGCCGCTCCCTGGCAGCTTTGCCCAGAAGCAAAGAACAGACCTTTGACCTCTGCTAACACCATTTGTGGAGCTTGAGGGCAGGCTCACCCAGCCCAGCTCTGCCCAGCCTCACTCCCCCACCTTCCCCCACTGAGATAGAGAATAAGGACACACCTGGAAATCCCAGGGCACCACCCACCACATGAGGCACTAGAGTGCCTCTCCAGAGAACAAAAGCTGGTTACAGGACCCAAAAACAACACTGCAGCTTGCCCCTCCCAGCAAGTGTCACCTACTAACAGGGAGGTCAATTTATACACCCTTTATTGCATCTACTGACTCATCATACAGCATGTGGTAAAATCAGATCCACAAACACCACCTACTGGCTCAGAGACTAAACAGGGCATGTCATTATCCAAACGAAAATCTAACGGTAAGAAGCAATAGCTGATCCAGATGGAAAGGAATCAGCTAAAGAACTCTGGAAGTATGAAGAATCAAATGGAAAGCATGCCCCAAAAGGGAAACACCAGCAATCAACCAAATTCAGAACACTAAAATGACAGAAGAATTTTCAACATGGATTGTAAGAAAACTCAATGATATGCAAGAGAAAATGGATAACCAACCCAAAGAAACCACAAAAAGAATCCAGGACCTGAAAGAAAAATTCACTAAAGAAATTGAAATATTAAAAAAAATCAAACAGAACTTCTGGAAATGAAGAATTTATTCAAGGAATTACAAAACACAGTGGAAAGCCTCAAGAACAGGGTAGATCAAACAGAAGAAAGAATCTCAGGGATTGAAAATAACACCTTTTAATTAAATAAGTCAGTCACAGAGATAGAGCAGAGAAATAAGAGAAAAGAGCAAAGCCTACAAGAAATGTGGGATTATGTGAAGAGGCCTAATGTGAGAATCATAAGCATCCCTGAGAGTGAAGAAGAAAATATACAAGGATTGGATAAGATATTTGAGAATATAATAGGGAAAAATTTCCCAGGCCTTGCTAAAAATCTAGATATGCAGGTACAAGAAGCTTCGAAGGACTCCTGGGAGATTCATCGCAAACAGGAAGACACCATGACACACAGTCCTCAGACTGACCAAAATAACCACCAAAGAGGCCCTCCTACAAGCTGTAAGGCAAAAGCAGCAGGTAACCTACAGAGGAAAACCCATCAGAATAACAGCAGACTTCTCACCTGAAACCTTACAAGCAAGAAGAGACTGGGGCCCCATTCTCACTCTTCTCAAACAGAATAATGCCCAGCCTAGAATCTTGCACACTGCAAAACTAAGTTTTGTATATGAAGGAGAAATAAAGACCTTCTGAGACAAGAAAAGACTGAGGGAATTCATCAAGACAAGACCAGCTCTCCAGGAAGTACTCAAAACAGTGTTATACATGGATCAGCACAATAAACACTCACGAATGTAAAATCATCCAAAAGCTTAAGGTCAAAGGCCAGATACCGCAATGGCTCAAGAGAGAAAGCAAAGCAACAAAGTTCACCTCAACAGTATGAAAATCTGCCCCACTTATCAATCCTCTCAATAAATGAGAATGACTTGAACTGCCCACTAAAGAGACATAGGCTGGATAAATGTACACAAGCCAAGTAAGTATCTGCTGTCTTCAGGAAACACATCTAACCCACAACGATGCATTCAGACTCAAGGTGAAGGGATGGAAAAATGATATTTCAAGCAAACAGAAGCCAAAAGAAAGCTGGCGTGGCAGTTCAGATGACTTAGTCTTCAAATCAACAAAAGTAATGAAAGACAAAGATGGTTACTATATAATGGTGAATGGGACATTTCAACAAGAAGACATAACAATTCTAAATATTTATGCACCTAACTCAGGTGCACCCAGATTCATAAAGCAAATCCTACTTGATCTAAACAAAATGATAAACAGCAACACCATAATAGCTGGAGACTTCAACACCCCTCTGACAGAATGGGAAAGATCCTCCAAACAGAAAATAAAGAAACAATGGACTTAACCAAAACTCTAGAACAAATGGGCCTGACTGACATTTATAGAACATTCTACCCAAAAACCACTGAATATATGTTTTTCTCATCAGCTCATGGGACCCTTTCTAAGACTGATCATATCCCAGGCCACAAAGCATATCTCAAAAAATTTTAAAAAACAGAAATTATACCATGCATCTTCTCAGACCACAGTGGAATAAAATTAGAAGTCAACTCCAACAGAAATTCTCATCTCTACACAAAGTAATGGAAACTAAACAACCTTCTGCTGCATGATTATTGCATTAAGGAGGAAATCAAGATAGAAATCAAAAGATTCTTTGAACTAAATGATAAAGGAAACACAAGTTATCAAAATCTGTGGGACACAGCTAAAGTAGTCCTGAGAGGAAAATTTATATCCATAAATGCAAAAGACAGAAAGATCACAAATAAACAATCTAATGAATCATCTCAAAGAATTGGAAAAGGATGAGCAAACTGACCCCAAACCCAGCAGAAGAAAAGAAATAACAAAGATCAGAGCAGAACTAAATGAAATTGATAACAAAAAAAACTATACAGAAGATTAATAAAATAAAAGTTGGTTCTTTGAAAAAATAAACAAAATTGACATGCCTCTGACTAGATTAACAAGAAGCAGAAAAGAAAGGACTCTAATAAGCTCCATCAGGAATGAAAAAGAAGAAATTACAACTGATGCCACGGAAATACAAAATATCATTTATGAACACTATGAAAACCTCTATGCACATAAACTTGAAAATGTGGAGGAAATGGACAAACTGTTAGAAACACACTGCCTCCCTAGGCTCAATCAGGAAGAAATAGAATTCATGAACAGACCGATATCAAGTACTGAAATTGAAGCAACAATAAAAAATCTTTCTAAAAAGAAAAGTCCCAGACCAGATGGTTTCATGCCCAAATTTTATCAGACCTAGAAAGAAGAACTGGTGTCTATCCTGCAGAAATTATTCCACAACATGGAGAAGGAATGAATCCTCCCCAACACGTTTTATGAAGCCAACATCACCCTGATACCAAAACCAGGAAAGGATACAACAAAAAAAGAAAACTACAGACCAATATCCCCTATGAATACAGATGCAAAAATTCTCAACAAAAACCTAGCAAGCTGAATTCAGGTACTTATCAAAAAAGTAATCCTTCACGACCAAGTGGGCTTCATCCCAGAGATGCAGGGATGGTTGAACATATGCAAATCTATAAATGTAATTCACCACATAAATAGAAGCAAAAACAAAGAACATATGATCCTCTTAACAGATGCAGAAAAAGCACTCGACAAAATTCAACAACCTTTTATGATAAGAAAGCTTAACAAAATAGGCATAGACAGGACTTACCTAAATATGATACAAGCCATATATGACAAACCCACAGCCAACATCATACTGAATGGGGAAAAATTGAAAGCATTCCCACTTAGAACTGGAACCAGACAAGGTTGCCTTCTATCATCACTTCTATTCAACATAATGCTAGAAGTTCTAGCTAGAGCAATCAGACAAGAGAAGGAAATCAAGGGCATCCAAATGGGGGCAGAAGAGGCCAAACTATCACTCTTTGCTGATGATATGATCTTATATCTTGAAAACCCCAAAGATTCTGCCATGAAACTACCGGAATTGATAAACAAATTCAGCAAACTCTCAAGTTACAAAATCAATGTACAGAAATCAGTAGCATTCCTATACGCCAACAACAGTCAAACTGAGAACCGAATCAAAGACTCAATACCCTTCACAATAGCAACAAAGAAAATAAAATACCTAGGAATATATTTAACTAAGGAGAACTACAAAACACTGAGGAAGGAAATAGCAGAGGATGTGAACAGGTGGAAAACCACACCATTCTCATGGGTTGGCAGAATCAAAATTGTTAAAATGTCTATACTACCCAAAGTGATCTACAGATTCAATGCAATCCCTATTAAAACACTAATACCATTTTTCACAGATCTAGAAAAAATAATTCTACACTTTGTATGGAACCAGAGAAGACCCCGTATAGCAAAAGCAATCTGAAGCAAAAAGAACAAATTAGGAGACATCAATTTACCAGACTTCAAGCTATACAACAAGGCTATAGTAACTAAAACAGCATGGTAATGGCACAAGAACAGAGACATAGACCAATGCAATAGAACTGAGAACCCAGCTATAAAACCATCCTCATATAGGTATCTCATCTTTGACAAAGCAGACAAAAAAATACACTGGGGAAAAGAATCGTTATTCAATAAATGGTGCTGGGAAAATTGGATAGCCACATGTAGAAGACTGAAACAGATCCACACCTTTCACTTCTCACAAAAATCAACTCATGGTGGATAACAGACTTAAACCTAAGGCATGAAACTATAAGAATTCTAGAATAAAATGTTGGAAAAACTCTTATAGACTTTGGCCTAGGTAAAGAATTTATGAAGAAGACCTCAAAGGCAATCACAGCAACAACAAAAATAAATAAATGGGATCTGATCAAATTAAAAAGCTTCTGCACAGCCAAGGAAACTATCATGAGAGCAAACAGACAACCTATAGAATGGGAGATAATATTCAACTGTTACATATCTTATAAAGGGCTGATAACTGGAATCTATACAGACTCAGAAAAATCAGCAAGAAAAAAATCAAACAACCCTATCAAAAAGTGGGCAAAGGACATGAACAGAACCTTTTCAAAAGAAGATAGACTAATGGCCAAAAAAAGGGAAAAAATGCTCAACATCTCTAATCATCAGGGAAATGCAAATCAAAACCACAATAAAATATCACTTATCTCCAGTGAGAATGGCCTTTATCAAAAAGTCCCAAAACAATAAATGTTGGCATGGATGAGGAGAGATAGGAACACTCCTACACGGCTGGTGGGACTACAAACTAGTACAACCTCTGTGGAAAGCAATATGGAGATACCTCAAAGAGATACAAGTAGACCTACCATTTGATCCAGCAATCCCATTACTGGGCATCTACCCAAAAGAACAAAAGACATTCTGTAAAAAAAGACATCTGCACTGGAATGTTTATAGCAGCACAATTGCAAAGATGTGGAAACAGCCTAAGTGCCCATCAATACGTGAGTGGATTAATAAAATGTGGTATATATAAACTATGGAGTTCTACTCAGCCACAAAAAACAATGGTGATCTAGCACCTCTTGTATTATTCTGGAACCCATTCTACTACGTGAAGTATCCCAAGAATGTAAAAACAAGCACCACATGTACTCACCATCAAATTGGTTTTAACTGATCAACACTTAAATGCACATATAGTAATAACATTCATCAGGTGTCGGGCAGAAGGGAGGAGGGAGGAGTGGATGGGTACATACACACCTAATGGGTGTGGTGTGCACTGTCTGGGGGATGGACACACTTGAAGCTCTGACTCGGGTGGGGCAAAGGCAATATATATAACCTAAACATTTGTACCCCCATAATATGCTGAAATTAAAAAAAAAAAATAGAATCTTAAAAAAAAAAAAAGAGTGAGACCCCATCTCTACAAAAAAACAGAATTAGCCAGGCATCATGGCATGTGCCTATAGTCACAGCTACTTGGGAGGCTGAGGCAGGGGGATTGCTTGAGCCCAGGGGTTTGAGATTGCAAGGAACTATGATGACACCACTACACCCTAGCCCAGGTGACAAAGTAAGACCCTGTCTCAAAAAAAAAAAAAAGGGAATGTTAGGGATTATATCTATATGAAAGTTTAGATTTAAAAAAAAATATGCTCTTCTTTTATATGTACTAATACCAATAATCTGTGTTTTAAAATAAATATAAAGCACTGGTAATATGTATGTTAATTAGCTCAATTTAGCCATTGCACAATGTATACGTATTTCAAAACATCATATCTAGGGCCAGGCGCGGTGGCTCACGCCTGTAATCCTAGCACTCTGGGAGGCCGAGGCAGGAGGATTGCTTGAGCTGAGGAGTTTGAGACCAGCCTGAGCAAGAGCAAGACCCCGTCTCTACTAAAAATAGAAATAAATTAGCCAGACAACTAAAAATAGAAAAAATTAGCCGGGCATGGTGGCACATTCCTGTAGTCCCAGCTACCCAGGAGGCTGAGGTAAGAGGATCGCTTGAGCCCAGGAGTTTGAGGTTGTTGTGAGCTAGGTTGACGCCACGGCACTCTAGCCCAGGCAACAGAGTGAGACTCTGTCTCAAAAAACAAAACAAAACAAAAAAACCAAAAAACATCATATCTATGATAAATATATATAATTTTTGTCAATTAAAATTAATTTAAACATAAAGCAGAAATACATTTTTGTATATACACAGATATCTCTGGAAGATGCACAAAAATAACAGTAAGAGAGGTTGCCTTAGCTGGTGGGGGTCGAGGCTGAGTGTCAAAAGTAAATAAGATTACTCTAATTCACTTTTGTACTATTTGATTTTATTATTGCATGAATATATTACCCATTTAAAAAACAAAAAGCAAAACATGTTTACAACCATACCACCCTGAACACGGCCAATCTCATCTGATCGCTAAGCAGGGCCAGGCTGGTATTTGGATGGGAGACTGCCTGGGAATATCAGGTGCAGTAGGCTAAAAAAATAAAATAAAAATTTTAAAACTGTGTTCTTTTGTTTCTATCTCATTCTTCCATTGTTGGTGGGTTCCAGTGTATCGTGGCTCCTTGACTGGGTCTGAGGGAGTCCAGCCTCTGGTGCCCGAGCAGAGCGCTCCCCAGGCAGACGTGTGAGCGCCCAACTGCACATCCCACCGACTTGCCAGGGCAACTACGTGTCCTTGTGGGCCACGACCTCCTTAGCTCACTTAGGGTATCCCACCTGCTTCCCCAGCCACAACAATTATAAAATTTATCACTTCCCTTTTGTGGATGATCTCTTTTACTAAAATGGTTAGTATTATCCTCTGGTTAGAATTCCCCATTTTGTGGCTGTTTTATTTTTACTTTGGTTGAGTGCCTTGGAAATAATAATAGTATTAGCAGCTAATATTTATTGTGTGTTTAGTTATGTGTATTAGTTTGCTAGGGCTGCCATAACAAACATACCACCACAGACTGAGTTGCTTTAACAGCAAAAATCTATTTTCTCACAATTTTGGAGCCCAGAGGTCCAAGACCAAGGTGTTGGCAGAATTGGTTTCTTCTGAGGCCCGTCTCTTTAGCTTTTATATGGCCATCGTCCCCCTGGGTTTTTACATGGTCTTCTCTCTGTGCCTGGCTGCGTCCAAATTTCCTCCTCTTATAAGGATACCGGTCCTATCTGGATTAGGGCTCACCCTAGTAACCTCATGTTACCTTCATTGCCTCTTTGAAGACTCTATCTCCAAATACAGTCACATTCCGAGGTACTTGGGGATTAAGGCTTCAACATATGAATTTGGGGAAGACAAAATTCAGCCCATAACAATATGTATGAGGCAGTATGTTAAGTGCTTCCCAAATATCTCATTTAAATCTCACAGCTAACTACATGAAAAAAAAAAAAACTGAAGCACAGAGAGATTAAGTAATAAGATTGAGGTAGTAGGTGGTAGAGTCAGAATTCGAACCCAGGCAGACACTACACTACCACATTACACAAGGGCTTTCTTCATACATTTTACTGGCTCCTTGAGAGATTCTCAAAGGTGGGAGAATGAAGTGGCTGCTATGGTGAGCAAACAGAAAACCACCTTTCCTCAAACCAGTGGGAGGCAGCAGAGCTCCCCCCGCCAGTCCTCCAGTCTGTCTTTGTGAACCAGTCTACTACCGCATCCTCACGCTACCACCTCTAGCAGAGGGCGGTGTGGTCAGAAGTTGGTCGCTAAGTCTACTCTCATGCCTAACCAAATCCACAGAGGTGAAGCAGGAGCAGAACGAGAGGCAGACCCCCTGCTTCCTCACGGAAAGCATCAGGGACCTTATACGTGACACAGTCAGCTATTCTTGGGAGCTTGAACTCCCAGGCTCTCCTGCCGCGCAGTAAGGCTCCCGCAGTTCTGTACTTAGGAAGATCCAGAAAAGGCCAAGGTTTGCCCAGAGTCTCTGGCATGAGGTAAAAGTATAAAAAAACCCCTGCCCAGAGCAGAGTACATAGCTGTAAACTCAGGTCACTGAAAGCAGATATGGCAGCAAACAAGGACACCTGGAGTATCATTAATTATAACTGTTCAGATAAGACAGGGGAGAGTGTGGCCTCGTAGTTTCTCTCACCTTCAACTTTGCCACTTTTAAAAATATCTTTTCCCAAGATTCATAAAGTGTAAAAGGGGGTGAAGTGGTTGTTGTCCACCTGAATCATGTTGCAAGTTAGAAATATTTAACGAGATTATCACTACAGTTGTTTGAAACAAGTTAAAAATAGCGCTGTGGTCACCAAGTATAGGCTTTCAGCTGCTGGGCCCTGTGGGGAAGGGAGGCAAAAACATCCCAGTTTCTGCCTGACAAGCAATTTTGAAAACCTCCTTTCCACTCTAAAACAGACATATCTATAATCATCTCAATTAGGAAATTATTATTCAAGTAAAATATTTACTAAGACATCCAGCTAGTAACTTCTTGGTGGATTAGTAGATTGAGAATTAGATCATAAACTTCTTGAGAGATGCTGAAGAGCTAAAGATATTAGATGTCATCAAATAAGGTAGATATCATTTCCAAAACATTTATGTGAAATGCAAACACTATTTACATTTTAGGAACCCAATACAACCATCGCATAAATTTTGGAACACTCATAATCTAAAATCTGAAAATAGTCTTGACTAATGTCTGAAGGAGAGATGCCAAATTCACTTTTAAACATCAATGAAACACTGGCATAAAAACAGACACAGAGGCCAATGTGACAGAACAGGGAACCCAGAAATAAATCCACATATTTACAGCCAAGTCATTTTTGACAAAGACACAAAGAAGATACATTGTTGAAAGGACAGTCTCTTCAAAAAATGGTGCTGGGAAAACTGGATATCCATGTGCACTCAAATGAAACTAGACCCTTATCTCTCACCATATACAAAAATCAAATCGAAATGGATTAAAGACTTAAATGTAAGACCTGAAACTATGAAACTACTAGAAGAAAACATTGCAGAAATGCTGCAGGACATTGGTCTGGGCAAAGATTTTTTGGGTAAGACCTCAAAAGCACAGGCAACAAAAGCAAAACTTGACAAATGGAATTATATCAAGCTAAAAAGCTTCTGCACAGCAAAGAAAACAATCAACCAAGTGAGGAGTCAGCCTATAGAATGGGAGAAAATATTTGCAAACCATCTATCCAACAAGGAATTAATAATCAGAATATATAAAGAACTCAAACAACTCAATAGCAAAAAACCCACAAATAATCTGATTAAAAACCGGCAAAAGATATGAATAGACATTTCACAAAAGAAGACATACAAAAGGCCAACAGGCATATGAAAAAATGCCAACATCACTAATCATCAGGGAAATGCAAACCAAAACCACAACGAGATCTCATCTCACACCAATTAGAATGTCTATTATCAAAAGGTCAGAAAATAACAGATGCTGGCCAAGGTGTGGAAAAAAGGGAACCTTCATATGCTGTTGGTGGAAAACAGTATGGAGGTTGCTCAAAAAACTAAAAATAGAACTACCATATGATCGAGCTGGGTATATACCCAAAAGAAAGGAAATCAGTATATTGAAGAGATATCTGTACTCCCATGTTTATTGCAGCACTATTTCACAATAGCCAAGATATGGAATCAACTTACATGTCCTCCAACAGATGAATCTACAAAGATAATGTGATATATATACACAATTCAATACTACTCAGCCATAAAGAAGAATGAAATTCTGTCATTTGCAGCAACATGGATGAAATTAGAGGACATTATGTTAAGTGAAATAAGCCAGGAACAAAAAGATAAGTATTGCATGTTCTCACTCATATATAGGAACTAAAAAAAAAAACTGATCTCATGGAGGTAGTGAGTAGAATGGTGGTTACCAGAGGCTGGGAAGGATGTGGGTGGGGAGATGGAGAGAGATTGGTTAATGGGTACAAAAACACAGTTAGAAGGAATAAGTTCTAGCATTTGATAGCACAGTAGGGCGACTAGAGTTAACAAGAAATTTATTGTGTATTTCAAACTAGCTAAAAGATTTGGAATGTTCCCAACACAAAGAAATGATAAATGTTTGAGGTGACAGATATCCCAATTACCCTGATTTGATCATTACATATTATATGTATCAAAACATCATATATCACATAAATATGTACAACTATTAGGTATCAATTTAAAAAATCAATGAAACAATAAGACATGTGTCTTATCTTAAAACATCAGTATTAATATCAATATTTTATTCAAACAAGTTTTTATATTGTACAAAGCCATGAAAACAGTGAGTAGTATTAAATTCAGATGTAATAAATCTATAAGATCACCACCACCACTTTCAGCCCTCAAAATCAAAATTGGTAAGTGAAAACCTGTCTAGAAGGGCAACTTCCAAAAGGTCCAGGCTTGATTTTATATTTGGAAAGACTTTAAACAGTATTGATTATATCCCCTTAAATTGACTAAGCAGTAGCGAAGGTAATAGAAAACAGGAGATCTCTTCCTCTTCCCCTTCCTCAAGCATCTACAAAAGCAGCATGACTTAATCAAGCTGTAAATTAGCATAAGAGCACCGCTGTGACTAGTAGAGGCTCCAGTTTTCTGCAATGATAAAAGCCGTGGTTCTCAACCTTGGCTGCACACTACAATTACTGGGAGGTACTTCTTAAAAATATTAATACTCAGTGTCCACTCCGGACCAATTAAACTAGTATGTAAGTAAACACGGTGGGCATCCACAGTTTTTGAAGACTGCCAGGTGATTCTAACAGCAGCCAGTATTAAAAGCCAATGGAGCAAAGGCTTATCACTTGTTTAGAGGACAAGAATACATTCTGCAATCATGGTTTTTCCCTTGGGTCCTTTTTCCTCCTGGAGTTTATGAATTACGAAGGGTACAGAAGTAAAATGTCACTTTGCCCTGCTTCAATATAATTAAGAACTTCCTATATCATCAACAGGAAAGAAAGACTTTGCACCTCGAGATAAAACAAAAATGATAGGGTCACCTCACTGCTTCTGATCTGAAAAACAATAAAATGTTTCCTTTAAACCTGGACTCCCTTATCAATTCTGTCCTTCGTTTTTGCTGTACTGTATCTGAAGATTTGTCATGATCTTTGTGAACAAGATAATTATGTGAGGTTGTTACTGTTTTTCCACCATGAATAGATTAACACAAACTCAGAAACCTTGGCAGTTTAATTTTTCCTTCAAATACGTGTGTATTATATTTGGCAAGCTATTCTTTCTCTTGCTCTCTTTGCAAGTAAACTTTTCCTTTTCTAAATGCCTCTGTCTCTGAGTATTTCTTCAACAAGCATAAAGGCCCAAAGGGTACTTGGCCACGAAAGCGGATACTCTCCTAGGGGCAGAGTTCTCTGTAAGTGATAAGGGGAAGGGCTTCAAAATGAGAACATGCTCAGTTAGCCCACAGGTGTTCAGAGCTGTAACCCAAGAGCCAGTTCAAACACAAATGTGTCCTCTTGGCTGTACTGAACAAATCCCAAAGTTGGCGTCAGACTCCTTTGCTGTAGGCTTCTAAAGCCTTCTTAACTAGATTAGCCTCAACCACAGTGTGCTGAGCAATTGCTATGAAACTCTAAATCAAACATGACTCCAAAGACATATGAAAGTATTAGAAATGAGCAAACACAAACACACACCAAGTAACCAAGAGCTTACCTACTTTACTTTCTGGATCTGGGTAAAACCTATTCCAATAAGCTTTACTAACTCTTCAGCTAATAGATATTTTCACGTAGCAGATCTTAAAACAGAAAAACATAAGCTTTGTGAAGGCAAGGATATCATCTATCTTGTCCTATTATATTGGCAGGGCCCTGATTACTGAACACAGTAAATGCTCAGTTAATGTCTATGAGATGACTGAAATGCATGAATTTGGAAAACTTGCTGGTCCACAGAGATAACAATTATAATAATATCTCTTGCAAACTGGAAATCCTCTTAGAGCTCACTCAAGTATAAATACTACCCTATTAGAACAAAGCTTTTTTTCTCTTGGCAAAAATCAAATAGTCCACTAACCTTGCCTAATAGGCCCTTCCAAAAAACTATGCAACTTGGTGTGATTTTATTTTTCCAATAGTGATGCAAAAGATGAACCAGGCCATCCACCCCAGGGCCTGCCAATTTGCATCCCATTCAGGCACCTGTCAGCAATATTTACTAAGCCCAGCACTACCTTGGTACAGAGCAGACAGCTGAATTTCCCTTTTGATGGTAACAGCTCTTGCACTCAGAGTGGTAGGGGCAGGTGTGCAGAGGTGCCCACTCTCTGGACACAAGCAGTGGCATCAACCCAAGCGGAACCCATTCATAGGCTGACCAGCAACTCCTGAGGCTAGGCCCAATAAGGGCAATGGCATCTACTCAACTCAGACAGGTTCCTTCTGGAATCTGAACCAGAGATGTACAGAGGATGGGCCAGGAGGGGGCAAGAGCAGAGAGTAGTCCCACAGAGGGGCAGAGCTGCTGCGAGAGAGGCAGAGAACAGCCCATCCGCGGTTCCCTGACCACACACCATCTGATTCCAAGGTAGTCAGAGGGATCTGTTTGTAAACAAAGGAGCACAGAAAACAGGACCATTCATTTAACAGAAAATTGGGATCAAAGCTCCTAAATGCATAATGATACTTGGAAGTCCAACAACAAAAGACGAAGTTCAGTAATACTTAGTCTACAGTGCCTAGCACACAGTAAGCTCTCAAACATTTGCTTGGTGAATGAAAATTGGGCAGGGTGCAACAGGTCATGCCTGTAATCCCAGCACTTTGGGAGGCCAATGCAGAAGGATCACTTGAGGCCAGGAGTTTAAGACCAGCCTGGGCAACACAGCAAGCCCATCTCTACAAAAAATAAAAACGTTAGCCAGGTATGGTGGCATGCACCTGTAATCCCAACTACTCGAGAGGCTGAAGTGGGAAGATCACTCGAGCACAGGAGTCTGAGATTACAGTGAGCTGTGATTGGGCCACTCACTGCACTCCAGTCTAGGCAACAGAGTGAGACCCTGTCTCAAAATAAAAAAAAAAAAAGAACAAAAACTGTAAACAGAGATAACTGTAAACTGCCAGATAGTTGTCTGACATAACCTTTCTTTGAGTTCAGTTATTCAGTACATGGATGCTACTGAGCTGATTATAATAGGCCAGAAAGTCTGCCTGGAGTTTGACACTATACTTTAAAAAAAAGTGTTTCTTTCTCTATCTTCTTCCTATAGGTGGTCTCTTCTGAAAAAAAATGGATTAGGACAAAACCTAAGCAAAATAATAAAAACACACCAAAAATCACAAACATTTACCATATGATTCAGCAATTCCACTATGGTATATACCCCAGAAGAACTGAAACAGAGTCCTGAAGATGTAATTGGTACAGCCACATTCACAGCAGCCAAAAGGTGGGGGCAACCCAAGTGCCACAGACAGATGAATGGATAGCCAAAATGTATATACACACCATGGAGTATTATGCAGGCTTAAAAAGGAAAGAAATTCTGACACGTGATACAACATGGATGAACCCTGAACACATTAAATGAAAGAAGCTAGTAAGGAAATGACAAATACTGTGTGACGCACTCACATGATGGTCAAATTCCTAGGAAGAGAAAGTATAGTGATTTCCAGGGGCCGGTGGGTGGAATGTTTAATTATTGTTTAATGGGCACAGAGCTTCAGCTGTGCAAGGCGAAAAACGTAGTGTGGATGGGCGGTAGTGATGGTTGCACGAGGTGAATGTACTTAATGCCACTGAACTTCACAATTAAAAATGGCTAAAAGATCAATTTTAGGCTACATATATTTTATCACAATTAAAAATAAATAATTTTTTAAAAGCACTTTATAATCTCAACAAGTTATTCAGAGCTAAAAAATCCCTTATGCTATTCGTGTCATCTAACAACTTCAAAACATTTCTCCAGGCCACCCATGAACTAACTCATAACCAAATGTATCAAAGGCAGGCTGTGATAAATTTAAAGACCAGATACTAAGTGTATTCTGCAATTAAAAATCTAAGCCAAAGGAAGACATAAAAACAAAGTACAAAAATAGTCACAGTGCAAGAACTAATCTTTTCTGAAAGAAGTAAATAAAAAGAAATAGAGGGTAAGAGAAGACATAATTAAAATAACCACTGATCCCAGACAAGCAATAACAGAGGGAATTCAACACCACTAGACCAGCCTTACAAGAAATGCTCAATGCATCTGGAAGTGAAAAGACCATAATCACCACCATGAAAACACATTAAAGTATAAAACACAGTAGAGCAGATACACAATTGAGAAAGAAAAAGGAATCAGGCCAGCCTGGTGGCGCACGCCTGTAATCCCAGCACCCTGGGAGGCCAAGGCGGGAAGATCAGTTGAGCTCAGGAGTTCAAGACCAGCCTGAGCAAGAGTTGAGACCCCGTCTCTACTAAAAATAGAAAAAACTAGGTGGGCGTGGTGGTGTACACCTGTAGTCCCAACTACTAGGGAGGCTGAGGCAGAAGGATTGCTTGAGCCCAGGAGTTTGAGGTTGCTGTGAGCTAGGCTGACGCCACGGCACTTTAGCCAGGTTGACAGAGTGAGACTCTGTCTCCAAAAAAAAGACCCTTGTGTCACCTCCAAAGAAGACTTCTACTCCACTGGAGTCCAGGTGGAGGCCAGAGTGGCCAACTGCACTTAGGTGGGGGACAGAGGTATCCTAGTGGCTTCCAATTCAGGTGCTATTGAATTGTGGGAACTATATGAGAATGAGACACTTATGGTCAGCAAGTTTTATAAGTATGAGCATGATGACATCGTGTCTACAGTGTCCTGTGCTCTGGCACACATGCTGTCAGGAGTATTAGACTTCTGCATCAAGGTCTGGGACAGTGCTCAGCACATGGTACTGCATTCAGACAGAGCTCATGCTGGGCAGGTCACCTGTGTTGCTGCCTCTCCCAAGACAAGAATTCTGTGTTTCTTTCATGCAGTGAAGACAAGAGAATTTTACTCTGCGATACCTACTGTCCCAAGCCAGCATCACAGATGGGCTGCAATGCCTCTGGCTACCTTCCTACCCTGCTGGCTTGGCATTCTCAGCAAAGAGAAGTCTTTGGTGATGAGAATGAGACTGACTCCCTTGTGGATACCAAGAATGCAAGCTGTGCCTCAGCTCAGTCACACACTCCCAGTGTTTCCTTCCTAGCCTCTCTCGGTGAGGCCTGCTCATTTGCTGTACTGGACTCAAGCCTTTCTGGGGTATTTAGAAGCCGAGCCCACAGAGATTTTGTGAGAGCTGCTACTTGGTCCCTCACTCAACACTCCCTCTTCACCATAGTGCACTGGGACCTTCAGAACTTCCACCATATTGTACCAAGAGAACCCCTCCAAGCCACCACACTTGAGAGTGCTGATAAGTAGATTGGATTTAAGACAAAAAGCAAGCCCCCCTACCATGAGTATCTACTTTGTTGCCCCTTCCCCCTCAGCTTGTGAAACAACACAGGAGAGCCTTCTACATTATGTTGATAAAACTAGATCTGTGCAGTGAATAGGCACTATCTGTCAGCCTGAGGGAAGCTGGATTCTGGGATTCTGTAGTTACAGGGAGGAAAAAGTTTATTGAAAAATGGATATGTGTATCTGAGTACGTGTACAGATCTAGAATTTTGGGTGGCAGGGTGAATAAAAAAATCCCTCCCACATCTTCCTTAAACACTGTCCTACCCTCCCTGCCAAAAAAGTTGACAAAAGGTTTTTATGCTTCCCATGTAGTTATGTGTGGGTGGGGCATGTGATGTAGGCATCCCTAGATTCTTAGAAGTTCTTATGCTACTAATAGAGACAGGAGGCCAGGTGCGGTGGCTCACGCCTGTAATCCTAGCACTCTGGGAGGTTGTGGCGGGAGGATCGCTCGAGGTCAGGAGTTCGAGACCAGCCTGAGCAAGAGCAAGACCCCGTCTCTACTAAAAATAGAAAGAAATTAGCTGGACAACTAGAAATATATAGAAAAAATTAGCCGGGCATGGTGGTGCGTGCCTATAGTCCCAGCTACTCAGGAGGCTGAGGCAGGAGGATCGCTTGAGCCCAGGAGTTTGAGGTTGCTATGAGCTAGGCTGACATCACAGCACTCTAACCCAGGCAACAGAGTGAGACTCTTGTCTCAAAAAAAAAAAAAAAAAAGATTAGCCAGGCATGATGGTCCCAGCTACTTGGGAGGCTGAGACAGGAGAATTGCATGAGCCCGGGAGTTGGGAGGCTGCAGTGATCTATGATGATATACTCTAACCCAAGCAACAGAGTGAGACCCTGTCTTAAAAAAAAAAAAAAAAAACTACCTAAAAATAAATTTAACCAAAGAGGTGAAAGATCTCCAAAAGGGAAAACTACAAAACATTGATGAAAGAAATTGAAGAGGACACAAAAAACTAGAAAGACATCCCACATCCCATGTTCATAAATTAGAAGAATATTATGAAAATGACATTACCAAAAGTACAAATTCAATGCAATCAATCCCTATCAAAATGCCAATGACATTCTTCACAAAAATAGAAAAATATTCTTCAAATTCATAAGGAACCACAGGAGACCCCCAAAAGCCAAAGCAATTCAGAGCAAAAAGAACAAAGCTGAAGGCCATCACACTACCTGACTTCAAAATATACTACAAAGTAACAGTGACCAAAACAGCATGGTACTGACATAAAAACAGATACATGAAGATAATAGAGAACCCAGAAATAAATCCATATATTAACAGCCAAGTCGTTTTTGACAAAGGGGCCAAGAACATTCAATGGGAAAGGATAGTCTCTTCAATAAATGGTGTTGGGAAAACTAGATATCCATGTGCACAAAAATGAAACTAGACCCTACTCTCTCACCATATACAAAAACCAAATCAAAATGGATTAGACTTACATGTAAGACCTGAAACTATGAAACTACTAGAAGAAAACACTGGTCTGGGCAAAGATTTTTGGGGTAAGCCCTAAAAGCACAGGCAACAAAAGCAAAAATTGACAAATGGGATATACACAGCAAAGGAAACAATCAACAGAGTAAAGAGACAACCTACAGAATAGGAAAAAATATTTGCAAACCATCCACCAGACAAGGGATTAATAAACAGAATATACAAGGAACTCAAGCAACTCAATAGCAAAAACATAAATAATCTCACTAAGAAATTGAAACTGCCCTTTATAAAATTAATAAAGGGCCACAAGGTGAGAACTATGGTAGGAAAATATACATATAACCAGCTATTGTTCCCTAGCTTGCTTTTCTATAATTACTTCTCAGGAGTCACATAACTGATCGTCATAAACATTCTTAGCTTTCCTCGTTGCTCCCATAGGTAACATCACTCTTGTGAAACCTAATCCCAGTTTTTTATCTATCTTCCAGGCCCTGCATTCCAGTGGAATGCTGATCCACCCAGACTAGTGGCCCATACCCATAAAGATTCTTAGCTTTCCTCATTGCTCCCACAGATAACATCACTCTTGTGAAACCTAAGGCCAGTTTTTGATCTATCTTCCAGGCCCTGCATTCCAGTGGAATGGCTAACCCACCCAGACCAGTGGCCCATACTGGGGAACTGAGTCAACTGGTATTGCAACTCCCATCCAAGAACCGACTCAGCAAAGAAGATAATTTCTACACCCTATTTTTCCGCCCAGACCTAGCCAATTAGCAGACCCAATTGCCTAGCCCTTTGTCCACCAAACTATCTTTAAAAATCCTTTCTCCTAAATTTTTGGGGAGATGGATTTAAGAACTTCCATCTCCACGAATGGTGCCTACAATATTAAACTCTTTCTGCTATAATCCCTGCTGTCTCAGTGCTTCCTCTCAAGTAGTGAGCAACGAATCTGGTAGGGCTGTAACAAAATGGGTTAATAAGCCAGGCATGATAGTGCACCTGTGGTCCTAGTTATTCAGGAGGCTGAGGTGGGAGGATTGCTTGAAGCCCAGAGTTCAAGGCTGCAGTGCACTATGATTGCACTCGGGCCTGCAAGTAATCACTGCACTCCAGCCTGGTTAACACACCAAGACTCTGTCTTTTAGAAAAAAAAAAAAAAGGCAAATGATTTGAATAGACATTTCTCGAGAGAGGGCATACAAATAGCCAACAGGCATATGAAAAATTGCTCAACGTCACTAATCATTAGGGAAATGCAAATCAAAACCACATGAGACATCATCATCTCACCCCAGTTAAAATGGCTATTTTCAAAAAGACAAAAAATAACAGATGCTGGCCAGTATGTAGAGAAAGAGGACCACTAGTACTCTCTTGGTAGGAATGTAAATTAGTTCAACTACTATGGAAAACAGTATGGAGGTTCCTCAAAAAACTAAAAATAGATCTAGCGTAAGAGCCAGCAATCTCACTGCTGGGTATATACCCAAAAGAAATTATTAATAGTGGTATTGAGATATGCGCACCCCTATGTTTACTGCAGCGCTATTCACAATAGCCAAGATATGGAATCAACCTAAGTGTCCTTCAATGGATAAATGAACAACAAAAAAATGTGGTATATAAACATAATACTATTCAGCCATAAAAAAGAATGAAATCCTGTCATTTGCAGCAACATGGATGGAACTGGAGGTCATTACATAAAACGAAATAAGCCAAGCACAGAAAGACAAGTATCACATGTTCTCACTCACACGGAAGCTAATAAAATTGATTGCATAAAGGCAGAGAGTAGAATAATGGTTACCAGAAGCTGGTGGAAAGGGTAGGGTACAAGGTTACAAGGAATAAGTTCCAGTGTTTGATAGCACAGCAGGGTGACTATAATTAAGAATTTATTGTACACTTCAAAATAGCTGGAAGATTTGGAATGGTTCCAACATAAAGAAATGAAGAATGTCTGAGATGATCAATGTCCTAATTACCCTGATTTGATCATTACACATCGTATGTATTTAATATCAAAATATCACCTGTATCCCATAAATATGTACAATTACGTATCGATTTTAAAAATAAAATTTAAAAAACAAAATAATCCCAGGAAAAAAATGTTGGAAAATAAAGGAAAATTCTTTTTGATTGTAAAAACTTAATCTTATAAAATTTTAAATCATTAAATATGAAACTATTTATACCTAAATAAAGATCCAACTGAAGTTCAACCTAACTCAAATGCCAACTGATAACTGAGGTCACCGGCCTCAGTTTGCTTCTTTACATGTAAGAGAGGCCAAAACCTTCTTTCAGACCAGTAAACACTACAGTCTATGATCCTGACCTATTAAGAACAAGTCTTTCCTTCACAACCATGACAATTCATATCGTGCCATTTAACAAGGGATCAATTGCAACCTTTGACTCTAGATACTTGTTAATTTCTAGTACGACAGGAAATAAATCCTTCTTGTGTGATTGTTTGATGCCTTGTTTCTCCCACTAGACCTGTACTATTCAATATGACAGCCACTAGTCAATGTGGGTATTTAAATTAAAAAATCATTTTGTGTCATGCTAGTCATATTTTATGGGCAAAATTCACCAAATGTAGCCAGTGGTACTACTGGGCAGTGCAGATGTAGAACATTTCCATTGTCCCAGAAAGTTCTATCAGACACTACCTTGGCCCTCCACATCCACAGATTCAACCAACCACGGATTGGAAATGTAGTTAGGCTTATGATGGTTGCACCTGTACTGTACATGTACATACTTTTCTTCTTGTCAGTACGCCCCAAACAGCATATAAATGTAGAGATGATCGAAAGTATATGCAAGGATGTGCACAGGTTATGTGCAAATACTATGCCATTTTATATGAGACTTGAGCATCCTCAGAATCTGATATCCACAGGGGGTCCTGGAACCAATCCCCTACCCAACAGACAGCTATACTGCATTAGAGGGTAAACTCCGTAAGGGCAGGAACCCTGTCACATTTTCACCAGCGTATGCTTAGCACCTCTCACAGAAAGTGCCAGACAGGAAGTTATCAACAAACATGTTGAATAAATGATCAACAGTCAATGTGGCAAATGGAGAGGACGAAAGAGAACTGTCCTAGAGTCCTAGGGCACGTGGATGCAGGGTGTTTATATGTGTGTGCACGCCCACACAAAGAGAGGGTGCATGGGGACTACAGACTCCCAAAGATATACAGGATCAGATTCAGGGAAGAGCTAAAACAAAACAAACAAAAATCCCAAAAGAAAGAAAGAATTCTATACTCCCAAAAAGTAGACCCTGCTAACCCAAAGTGTGGTCCGTGGGCCAGTGGCACCGCATCCTTTAAGAGCTTGTTAGAATTTGTATTTTAGTGGCAATTCTAACGCACATTAAAGTATAAGAAGCACCCCTCCAGGTCTCTACCCTTTTAGATTGTATAAGCATCCCTTGCTCAGAGAATTTTAAAGAAACACTATGTACAGCTGCATATGAATCTTTAATAATCTCAACAAAATTTTTCAATCAAAAAGGGACATTTTTAAACAAATGTTAAATAATACCTTAATCTTTTTCGTATCCCTTCCCTACCACCTCTAATCCCAAGCTACCCCCACAGCATAGAAAAACATCATACACAAATAATATCTGTGGGTCACATACATACACACACATATGTTACTATAAGCAAAACAAGTGGCACTTACCAAACACAGACACAGAGCATACCAAAAGAACATATCTACTTACATTAAGAATTTTAAGCTCTATTTTAGTAATAACTTTTAAGTAGCAGGATTGCATCATTCATTGCTATACTAAACCAAAAGTTCCTATTATGGGGCGTCTGATGCTCTCAAAGTGTCCCTAAACTTTACACAAACTGAAATTTACCTATTTCCCTCATATTAAGCTGCATTTAAACAGATTAAAAGTACAGTGATAAAGAACATAAAATAAAATGTCAAGGTAAAAAAGGCATAACTCTGAGTTAACTCATCCAGTGCCCCACAAACAAAAAAAGATTCGCCCATATGAGATTTTTTGGTCTGGCCTACAGGGCATATTCCAACCCCACACTAGGACACTCAATGGGCTGTACCTATAATCACTTTCAGTGGCTGCTGAAGCTTTTTTTCCCCCAGCTGACAGTTTTTAGCTCTTTTGAGAATCCTGATTTTTGCAGGTAGCTGAGGATGGCGGACACACCCTAAGGTGACCCCCAATGAGTCAAATCCCTGTTCTAGCTTCTCCCCTTGAGTTTGGTGGAACCCACGACTTACTTCTAACCAACAGAATACGGCAAATGTGAGGAGATGTCATCCCCATAATCACATTATGTTATATAAACTCCAGGTTAGCAGACTAGGGTAAGAGATTCTCCTTCTGGCTTTGAAGCAGCTGCCATGCTGTGAGAGGATCTATGAAAGGGCCACATGGCAAGGAACCGTGGGAGGCCTCCAGGAGCCGAGAGTGGTGCCCGGCTGATGGCAAGAAATGGGAGCCCCAGTCTTCAACTGCAAGGAATTGAATACAAGTGCATGGCCCTGGAAAAGGACCCCAAGCTCCAGAAAAGAATGCACCCCTATCTGATTGCAGTGATTGCAGCCCTCTGACACACTGAGTGGAGGACGCGGTTAAGTTATGCCCAGATTCCTGACACACAGAAACTCTGAAATAAATGCCACTTGAAGCAACTAAATTTGTGGTAATGTGTTAGCAATAGAAAACTTGGGTATTGGTTACTTACATATCAGCAGACACTACCTAAGAACTGATCATTAGGATGAATGCTAATTCTTAGAATTATACTCAGTCTTTTCCTTCCAATATGGAAATACATTATCAAACTTTAACAATGTCTATGATTTCATATGTCCATTCACATTTTGGTTTATGGAGCCCTAGTGAATTTTCAACTGTGGATTTTGAAATTTTCTGCCACATTCTTATTATCATCCCTTTCTCCCCGAGCTGCATCTTCTACCCTCTAAAACTGCTACTGCCTAAATTCCAACAACCTGAGAAAAAGTAGTAAATGGAACAGAGATTTCCAAGTTCTAGCTAAGGGAAAAATATAGTATAAAAACAGCAAGAGGGGGCCAGGTGCAGTGGCTCACGCCTGTAATCCTAGGATTTGGGGAGGCCAAGGTGGGAGGCTTGCTTGAGACCAGGAGTTCAAGACCAGCCTGCGCAACGTAGTGAGACCTCGACTCTACAAACAAATTTTTAAAAATTAGCCAGAGTGGTAGTGCACAGCTGTAGTCTTAGCTACTCAGGAGGCTGAGGCAGGAGGATCACTTGAGCCCAGGAGTTCAAGGCTGGAGTGAGCTATGATCACACCATTGCACTCCAGCCTGGGTGACAGAGCAAGACCCTATCTCTAAAAAATAAAAATAAAAATAAAGAGCAAGAGGTTTTTTACCATTAATTTCTCCACCAGCCCTCTCCAAGGCTATTAGGTTATCAACACGAACCAATACTGTGGCAGGTATATAAGGCGAATGGGCAGTGGTCAAGAAAGGTGCTGTATTACTCTTAAGACAAAACAAAGACAAATTTATAGAAATTAGATAAGAATGCAGACATACTCCAATCGGGTAGAAATTAGATGTTATTTAGTAGAAAACGTGGGAAGAAGTAAACAAAATGTGTCATCAGTTGTAGTCATTTTTCGAAGGACAGCCCAAACCAGTCTTGCTATACTCACATAAAGTACCCTTTCTAATTCTGACTGCTGGGCCACCACGTCAACTTCTAATCCTTACTTTGGCTCCCCAGGAATTTCAAACTCAGGAAGGAGGAACCCCCTATGGGTGACACAAGTATTCCAATCACTGGAAAAGACTGTGCCTCATTGTAAATTAAACTTGCAGTCTGGTTCACAGGGCTTACGACAGGAATTCCACCCAAACCTGGTGAGGAGCAAATCTTGGAACAGTAAGGCTCAAACCCAGCCTTTGTTAAAAAGACCTCAATAGACCCCATCTACATCCCTACCACTAACATAGGAACTCTGAAACAGCTTTTAAAATCAGAATATAGTGTCTCCAAATCCCATTTGAACATAATTAGAGAGAAAATTAGCATATAAAAATAACTTTTTTAAAAATGTCTGTAAAGATAGCATAATCTCCATAATTGAATGAATTACTGTATTTCACTGAATCTAAGCCACTGACTGTAAAACACATTATTTTATACATGCATATGGAAAAAACTGTCAATTAAACTTTGTCACAATGTTAAATGATCACTGATTGTAAGACACGTCCTGATTTCAGAGAAGTTAAAAGTGGGGGTGAAAACAGTGTAACTCAGAATTGATGAAATGCGGTACTAAAAAACATATTCTTCAGAATACATAAAGTATTAAACATTACGTATATTAAATCGACATGTATTCACAATCAGTAGCACATTCAGTAGCTATCTATCATTTCTGTTTCACTTCTCATTTGAAATGAAGAACGGGCTGGCACTTGTATTAATTTCTAGCAGACATCTTGCGCAAACTTTAAAACTTACGGATTTCCAATCTGGAAATCATCTCATTTTCATTTCGAGAATCAGGAGGCGAGACAAACAAGGCCCATGTTAAATGAGTGCAGAGCCAGAAGGCAAAGTCAAGGCTTGAAGCCAGGTCTCTCGGCTATTCTGTGTTCTCTTCATAGAAATCAGAAATCAAATGGGTCATTAGCATTCTTTGGTCTAACCCCACAGATAAGGTAAGGCAACAAATAAAAATATCTGTCCATTTCCAAAGATGCTCTTTTACGAAACTACTCTCAACTTTCCTGGCAGAATACTGACACCTAGAAATTTGTTCAGTAAATCAATTCAACTCCTACATGGTTTTGTTCTATCAGAATGATACCCAACTTCTCAAAAACAAATGCTTTCTTCATATGCTCTGAGGGGTGAAGACCATAAATTATTACCTAATCAGCCACATACCAAACATTAGCCTCATAACAAGATCCTACTGTATGAGACCATTTGATTATTTATGGAAGATTCTGCGAATTACAGAACATTTCAAAACTTTTTAGCATTTGTTATAAGCAGACACAGAAACTTCGATCTCCAAAGCATGTTGAAAGTCTGCTAATGCTCTGCTCTGACTGGCCTCTTTAGAAGTGGTGATTATTCAAGGATGTCAGCAAGTAATCCATCTCTCATCATTAGTCCCTTTTGTCCTGGTTTCTGGCAAGGTGCTTCACAGGGGAATTGCCAGTATCAACAAGAGACGACTCAAACACCAATGCATTTGAGAGGGTTTGGTAGGAGACTTCAGCTGTGGGCTCCATCAAAACATTTCTAGATGTCTCTATTACAGAATGCCTCATTGTATCATTCATTTCAATCACTTCGAAGTCCATTTCATTCCATTTTTCTGCATCCTCCTCTTCATTCTCGTCCTCATAGTCATTTAGCCCCGAGCTAGAGAGCAAAGCTTTCTGGTCCTCACTCTTTCTGTTTTCTTTTCGCTGGCGATCGAGAGGTAAAGTGGCTAATTTATACAGCACAGGAAATAAAATACCAGTGGCTATTGATGCGCCCAAAGAGGTATATAGAACTACCGGCAAATCAGGATATTTTCCTTGAAGCATTCCAATTACTGCAGGAATAGCCATTTCTCCCAGGGCAGCACCGATTACAAAGAATGCTGCAGCTTTGCCATAGATGGTTGTGTACTGCTCGATCCAAGAAACACCACTGGGAAATGTGGTTGCCATTGAGGCCCCATACACTGAAGTTGCTATCCAGAGACAAATTGGGCTCTTGTCAAAAAGCACCAGAAATAAAGATGAAGTCAGGCTGCCAATGTTGCTCAACACAATCAGGGTTCCAGGTTGTAAACATGTAGCAAAAAAGATTGCCAGGCCCCTGCAGACCGCGAAGGTGCCCCAGAAGATGGAGTTTAACCCAGCCGCTTCACTTTCTCTCATGCCAGCATGGGTGGTTGCAAATGAGAAAACATAAGAGCCATATGTTACCTCAGCTCCAACATAGAAAAAGAAGAACACGAAAAGGAGACAAAGGAGAGCGTTGTGATACTTAGCTCTTCGAAATGTCTGAACAGATGCTTTTGCTTTTTCCTGCTTCGAGTATCTCTTTAAAAACAGAGCAAAAAAAAGGATAGAAACCACTAAAACGTAAGTACCGATAACAGCATAAGCCCGCAGTAAATTCATATCAACAGGTACTCCAAACAGAGACTCTGAGTCAGCTTCAGATGATCGGTTGAGTGTAGGATGGTAAAAGTCAGGCTCTGTGTGGTTTTCAGCAGGCACTGCCGTACTCAATGCCAGTTTAGCTAGCAGTGGGGCCAAAAAGGCACCCAAGGCAAAAGAGAAGTGTAAGGCCTGCATATGTGGGGCTCCTTTGTCCCCCCAGAGAGCCAAGATAAGGACGTTACCACCTACCAATGAAAGATAGGGAAAATGATTTAAGTTAAACACAGTAACTTAGTTTAAAAAAAACAACAGTTCATTACTATCAGAAAGGGGACGAGTCTATTTTACATGGCACAAGTATTAATATTCTAAGTTATCAAACACTGCAAGTAAGTCAATTTTATGGATAGGGAACTCTAACCCACTACCATTAGAGAACTCTTAAGCATTGTAATATCACATACAAATGGAATTCTACAAGCTAGTAGACCACTACCTCCTAGAGCCAGGCGCATGAGCAAGAGGCTTTTTATAATGCAGTTCTAGCACAAGACTGGGGAAGAAATATTTATATATTTATTTGTTTTTAAATATTTTAAATATATATTTAAAAGGCAAAATTGTACCATTAGACAGCGGTCAAATTACCAAAGCTTTCTGTACTCGCACTCGGTAGTCACTTGAGGAAAAGCATTCATTTATGTATAGCGCAGATGCAAAACAAATGTTCAAGAACCTAAACACTCCAGGATTCTGGTGTGCTCATTACAAGAAACAAGGAGGCCTTTTAGCATCTGCACTTATATTGTTTAAACACGTACGAGGTGAAAGGGAAGACGAAACACATCTTAAGCTATCTTTTTTTCCAACAGGTATTTTCACATAAACATGTAATTTCACAACCGAACTAAGCCTGAAGTATAATATTTCCCCAACATATCAAATAACAGTAGAACAGGGAAGGGCGATGGGCAGAAAGAGGATTTTAGGAGTAAACATACATCATGTATGTTATTTAGTAGGCTTCAAAAGACATGATGATACATGGAAAGGATCTATAGCAGGAGGACAGGAACTTTTGAGAGTGAAAAGAGCAAAAAAGAAAAAGAAAATAGTACACTGCTCCAGTTTCTCTTAGCTTGAAAGTTAGGGTACATTTCAAATTGGATGGCTGCTTCTACACTTTCTCAAATAATGGTTCCAGACTTGGTTTAACCTAATAAACCACCAATTCCTCCCATATTATGATAAATGTTCTATCCCAAAATGAAAGCCCGCTCGCCTGCACTATAATTACCCACATGGGGTTCTTCCCTGTTTGGCTACTATAAATCAACAATCCCTCATACAACAAGATTCTTTAAGTTCATTTCATAGTTGACTGCTCAAAAATAATCCCCCTAACTGGCAAGAAGAGTAGTTGCTAGAAAAGTGATTCATTCTGACTGAGTGACCCCAAATCAACTCCGTAGGTCTGCATCATTTTAGGGGAATTGCAAGGGATAGTTTAATATTATCTGTTTTACTTATTCTAGTAGAAAGTCCCTACTCCCAGAGATGACACTAAAGAGCTCACTAACCTGTATCCAGAAGGCCAAGTGAAGCACCAAAGACAGACATCATGACAATCAGTAATACTGCTGTCTTGCAGAAAGGAACAAGATAAAGACCAACTGTGGTGACCAACAACGACACTCCTGAGAATAAAGGTAAAAAGTCAGCTATAAAAAACAACATTCATGCAGAGTCACGGATCATGTCAACAACATAAAAACTTCCAAAAATGCAAAATAAGGTCAAATTAAAATTGGGTAACAATGAGTAGATGAGAGTTTCAGCTTCTACAAGTGGTTATTTCATTTAAATCTTATAATCTTTATAGACGATTACAAATTATTATAACATGAATACATTTCCAGCGCTAATAATCAAACTATAAATTACACCATCGGGCAAAGTTTTATAGCAAAAGAGACAAACCAAAAATTATTTATTTAAGTGTGTGACATTTAAGAACCTAAAGGGATTTTTAGACATGAGGTAAAAAATTAAAAAGGCAAAAATAAAATGCAATTACTGGAGTAGTTTGTACTAAAAATTTACAAATAAATTAATTTGGGGAGTAGGAAGGAAAATAGAAGAAATATATTCTTTCAAGCCAGTCTGGAAATAAGAGGGATTACTTATTAATTCATTGACAGTAACAAATTATTCTTGCTTCCAAAGGAATTTTATCACATTAATCTAAATTTTCTTTAAACATTTCAATTTATTCAAAAAGAGTATGTTAAAAGCTTTGCCATCTATTTCCAGGGTGAGATAGAGCAGTCTCCGGTTGTCACTGACATGGGACGGCAGGACAAAAACATACCCTTCATCAGTTCATCCACCATCCCCTCTCCCTCTATTCCCCATCTAGACTCTAGCCTGGCCAGGCAGGTTCAAGGAGCTCATTGTGATCTATGGTTGTCCCAGGAGATCTTCCCTAAGCCCTGATAAGGAGAGCTTTTTGGACAACCAGTGTGTATGATCCAGGAGTGGTGCCTAAATTATAGTAAAGGTAGGGAAGGCGAAGGATTGCGAACACACACTAGGGCTGATCTAAGTTTCCAGAGCAGCCCAGCACAGATTCCTTCTAACTGCCAAGGTGAGAGCAAGTACCAGGGAAACCCAGCTTCCATTGAGGATACCTGAACACTACCCATTTCAGTTGTCAATCATCTTGCAGGCTAGTATTTTTTCTTATTTAAAGACAAATTGTAAATTCATTAACAGTCATAAAGAGGCTAAATTTAGCATTTACTTACCCAAAAGTAAAAAATGATTCATTATGTCAAAAAGAACTCCACCAATCACAGAGCCACTCAAATATCCAAAGGCACGGCCCACAAAAATTAAAGACAGACTACTGATATTTCGGTTCACATTTGTTGCCAAATCTTGAAACGTGGGTCCCAGTATAGCAACACTCATTCCCTAAAATTTAAAAAGACAAAAGCTTTTACTTACAATCATTAAAATAATGTCTAACTATGTGGTAGCTTTTTCCACTATAAATAATGGGGGGGGGCACATGGGGTGGAATTACAATGTAATGTAGTAGAGAATAACTTTAAGTCCCCATAGTCAGGAAAAATTTACAATGACGATACTAATACCGTAATATTGTACTAATAGAGGTACAGATTCCTACCATTTTTCTAGTTTTGACAACTCTTAATTTTTAAAAAATTGTTTAATTCTTCTGGCTTTTTGTTGCAATCTTGTTTCCCCTTTGAACAATACCTTTAAAAGACTACTCTGCATTAAGTTAATAAAATGTAACATTAAAACTATTCTTGAAATTTTTTTGTATATTTTGAAATATATTACATGCAGAAATTGTTAAAAAATTTAATTATCAAAACATCAAAATATTATTCCCATTTTTTGATGTTGCTAAACAGCAATATTTGTGGATACACATGAGGTCTTCCTTTGAACTACACGTATAAAACTGCAGGAGATAAACAATTTAAACGTCTCTAAATCTACATTTTTCTTCAAAGAAAATCCCAAGCCATCTGAAGTACAGTCATTAAGGCTTTCTTAGAAACTACTACATGCACATGTATCCAATAACAATAAAATTGCACTCAAAAACAATGTAGTGTTAGCAAGAACTAAGGATTACAGTTGGCTTTCAAAGGAAATTCACTGGGCACTTAAATAATGTTTCCAATCATTCTACATTTCAAGAACAATTGATTCTAACTGCACGGCTCTGCTCTAATCACATGCGTGTGCCCCCTGCCCAAGCAGCAGTTCAAGACTAAGGAGCTGCATGGGCACAGGCGCAGCAAGTGCCTAATCAAGTTAGTTCACGCCTTCCAAGGACTTACAGCAGGAGCCAGCACAGTAGTGAGGATTCACCAAGCTTCTGTAATAATTTCCTTCTCCGCCCCCAATCCCCAATCAAAATAAACAACTAGTGAGAGGCTAACTAGAAGTCACTCTTTTAAGAGGACTCACCCTTCCAACTCCCCAGATCTCAATTATCGAGTGATAAAAGGAAGATTTCCACAAATAGTGAATTGAGGGGCGGCCCAGGGGGTTGGCAAAGGCGCTTGCAGCCTTGCAGTTTGCTCCAAAAAAAAAAAAATTTAAGGATTGAAGGTTTGCTTTAAATAAGATCGTGGGCAGAATAAGAGGCATATTCCTGGCTCTACCACTTAACCAGTTGTGTAATCCGGAAAAGTCACTTTCCTCTCTGGGCCTACTTCCCTATCTGCAAAATTAAGCAGAAATCCCAGAAATGCAGCTTTTCTGTGTTAACAATTTGGGGGTTGAGTAAGTGGGTGCGGAGAACAACGGCTAAAAACCCGGGCACTTCCTCTTTCATCTCCCCATGCCTCAGAGGAGACGTAGGAAGGTTTGCTGGAGCCGAAAAACGTACTAGGAAAATCAATTTTGCACTTGCCAATAACCCTCCAACACTAGAATTGTGCCCATTTTCCAGAACACAAAACCGAGGCCCTGGCAGATTAAGTAACGCGCCCAAGGTCACACAGCTTGCGAGTGACAAAGGCGAGACTTAAACTCCAAAGGCCACGTTCTCCGCAGGCCGCCTGCTCATGGCCCGACCTGGGACGATTGCAACCCGGACTCTCACCAGTCCCAGGAAGGAGGCAAACAGGATCACGGTGGTGAACCATCGCAGCATGCTCCCGGCCCGGCCGCTCTGCCGGGAGATCGCCACTGCCTCCGGCTCATTCTCTGCCGGGGCCTCGGCCTGGAGGAGCTGCTGCCCCGCAGCCGGGGCCCTGGCCCCACGGAGGTCCAGTTCCAACTCCAGCTCGGCGGCTCCGAAAAAGCGGTCCAGCTGCCGCCGGGCTTCTTAGCAGTACCAAGGGAGCGCAGAGCAGAGCCTTGGCCCCGCCCCCTCAGGGACACTGCACCTCCCGGTGCCACCTCCCCGGGGACAGCTCGGAGTCAGGGCCCGGAGGTTGAATTTCAGCATGCGCTTGGTGCAGGATGCACCGTGTAGCGGACGCGCGCCCTCCAGTTCACACTGCGCCTGCGCCGGTCACATGGCGGAAATGTGGCTTCTCGCCAACCAGGACTGTTGTTCAAACCGGAAGTTGATGTGGTTGCCTAGGAGACCGGACGTCACTCTCCGGCCTCAGCATCACACTCAGCTGAGCCCACAGAGGCCAGTGGACGGGCGCCCCGTGGCGGAGCGAACTGAAACTGCAGCTTGGCAGCTGATGAATCGTGAGATAAAATGCGGCCCGTTTTGAGGAAATACAAGGTAGTGCCTCAGGCCCGCTCCCCGGGTCTCCAGGAAGCGGAGGGAGCCCGAAGGACTGCCCTTATACGACTTTCTAAAATCCCTGCCCTTGCTCCTTTGAGGTCCGTCGAGAGGTCGTTCGTCTTTCACTCCAAATATTTGTTGAACCTCATGTGTTAAGCTTCCACGTGTATTATCTCAATCCTCACAACACTCAAAATTCCCTATTCCCGTTTTACAGATGGAAGGATTAAGTCATAAACAGAGAAATAATAAATAACTTGCCCAAGCCCAGTCATCAAATCAGTGGCCCTACGTGAACAGTTTAACAGTAGCTCAAGAAAGAAATCTGGACCCAAAGTTGTGGTTTCAAATACATTCCCGCCCCAATTCCTTAAAATAATTCCGTTGTGGTAAAAAAAGTGGAGCAGGGTATCGATTTGGGGAATCCTCTTTCCTTTTGCTCTTTAAGAAAGCAGACCACAGCCTCAAGATGTAAATATTTTTATCGTCTATCTGAAATGTTCTTTTCCACCTGATTACTCTCTCGCTCGTCCACTCAGGCTCCCAGACTACAAACCTTAGTCTCATCACTACTTGCAACACATCTCCCCAGCCCCATCCATTTGGTCAGTAAGTGCTTCCCAATTTACCTCAGAAATGTCTCTTAAATCTGATTCTAACTCCATTCCTGCTACCTTAGTTCTTGTTCTCCTCATTTCTTGCTTAGACTATTACAAAAGCTCTCTAATTGGCTGGGTGCGGTGGCTCACGCCTGTAATCTTAGCACACGGGTGGAGGGGGGCAGACTAAGGCGGGAGCATCCATCGCTTGAGGCCAGGAGTTTGAGACCACCCTGAGCAAGAGTGAGGCCCCATCTCTATAAAAAATAGAAAACTTAGTCCCAGCTACTCGGAAGGCTGAGGCAGGAGGATCACTTGAGCCCAAGAGTTTGAGGTTGCTATGAGCTATGATGACACCAGTGCATTCTACCTAGGGTGACAGAGCAAGACTCTGTCCTAAAAAAAAGAACAAAACTCTCTAATTGATTTCTAAAACTCATGTCTTGAAAAATCCAGTGGAGGTATCTGGATCATCAAGGTGATGATGGTGATGGATAACGGGATCTTAAAAATTAGGGTCAGGAACTCAGGAGAGAGTTAGTAGTTTGAAAAAAACATATACATATATATTTTTTTTTCTTTTTTTCTTTTCTGAAATGGGGCTCACTCTGTCACCCAGGCTGGAGTGCAATTGTTCCCTCATAGCTCACAGCAACCTCAAACTCCTGGTTCAAGCAATCCTTCTGCCTCAGCCTCCAGAGTGGCTGGTACTACAGGCACATGTCTCTATGCCCAGCTAATTTTTCTTATTTTTTGTAGAGATGGGGTGTCACTCTGTTGTCCAGCTGGTTTAAAATTCCTGGCCTCAAGCAATCCTGCCTCAGCCTTCCAAAGTGCTGAGAGTATAGGCGTGAGACAACGCACCCAGTCTTGAGATATATTTTATATTTAGTTGAAACAGTATCTGCAAATCGATTATTGACTACAGGATTTGTGCTACAGTAGAAGTAAAAACAACATGAACAGGCCAAGCATGGTGGCTCATGCCTATAATCGCAGCAATTTGGGGGGCTGTGACAGGAAGATCACTTGAGGTCAGGAGTTTAAGACCTGCCTGGACAACATAGTGAGACACCTCCTACCCCTCCTAACCCCCAACCCCAATCCCCTCATCTCCCCCACCCCTGTCTCTACAAAAAAATTTTAAAAATCAGCTGGGTGTTGTGGTGCATGCCTGTAGTCCTACCTACTTGGGAGGCAGAGGCAGGAGGATCCATTGAGCGAGGAGTTCAAGATTACAATGAGCTATGATGGTGCCACTGCACTCCAGCCTGGGTGACAGAGTGAGATCCTGTCCCTAAAAAAAAAAAAACTGATTGTCCTGAATCTTTTTCATGGGCCTAGGCTTTTCTTATTCAGGGTTCATCTTGTCAACAGAATACATACCCCAGTTCATCCAGGACAACATTCTTGGGGATCCCATTCATGAGGATTCCCTTCTCTACACTTTCTCCTTACTGACTAGGCAGGCCAGATCATCAGGCAGATGTGCCTTTCCTTGCCTTGTGCCCGCAGGGGAAGCCTCGGTCACAGTGCTCCCCCCTTCAGATGGCTGGGTGAGTCACATTGGATGAGATGTAGCCCAAGGTGGCGGGCCTTTGCCTTCGAATAAATGTGATATTTCCTTTCAAAAAAATTAAAATTAAAATTAAAAACAAAAAACCCAATACGAACAAAGGGCTATGGGAACATGTAGAAGGGAAGGACTAATTCCCTAATTCCACTTGGAAGAGTTGTGAATGTTCCAAAGAAGATGACGTTTTACCTGGGTCTTTGAAGGGTAAGTAGAATTTGCCATAGGGAAAAGGGCATTTCAAGTGAATAGCAACTGTTAGTGCTAACGTATAGAGAAATCAGAGGGCTCGGTGAGGCTATGCTAAATGATGGGAAAACAGTGGGCACAAAAGAGATCTCTGGTTCCTACCTTTACAGAGTTTATGGACTACTAGTGGAGACTGATATTAAACAAATTATTGCACAAAAATTATATAGTTTAATAACTGTTCATTACAATGAAGGAAAGTAGAGAGGATATGATTTAAGAGAACCTATTGAGAAAAGAAAAATAGCTCAGACCAGTCTGAGTTATATGAGCTATACAAAATTTATCAGGCCCAGAGAGGTGAGTTTGGGACTCACCCCTCCCCCTCCCCCAGGCGCCCATCCTCAAGCTTTGGCCTCTAATAATAAACGCCATATTTAAGCATAGTTTCTGAATCTCACTATTCAAGATTGACATTATTTTAGATTTGGGGGTCAGGGAAGGTCTCTTTGAGAAAAGTTTGGTGTGGTTGAAACAAAAGGTATATAAAAAAGAATAGAAGATGATATGGGAGAGGTAGTTTAGGTCTAAATTGTAAATAGCTTTGTATGTTATTCAAAGGAGTTGGACTTGAGCAACCCACTTCTACTGACATACTGAAATTTAATAAAACCAAAAATAATTTGAGCTGGGTATGGTGGCCCACACTTGCAGTCCCAGATACTTGGGAGGCTGAGGTGAGAGGACTCTTGAGCCCAGGAATTCGAGGCTGCAGAGTGCTACGATCACACCTGTGACTAGCCATGGCACTCCAGCCTGGGCGACATAGTGAGAGGCCATCCCTATTAAAAAATAATAAGTAAATAAGTATTTTGTCAGAATATCAAGCTTCACAACAATTCATCTTCGTCACCTGAACCTGAACTCATATTTTCCTCAATAAACCTGCCCCTACTTTGTAGTATTCCATGCTGGTACCACCATCCACCTAGTTATCTCTGTAAATAATCTGATGAGATTAGCGTCCTTATTAAAAAATTTAAAAGTTTTAAAAAGAATCTGAGATCCTACCTTCATGCTTTCTTCTTTCTCTTGCCTCAATTTATCACCAGTCCTGCCCAATTTTACTCCTATAGATATTTCTAAAATCAGGCCTTCTCTCTGTCAAAAGACAAAATTACAACAAACTTAGTTTAACTATCTAATTGCCTTTTATTAGTGATTCTAGAATCAAGTAACGTCTCATTCTATAAAATAGAATGGGTGTTCTGATGAGCTGAGTAGATGAGGTTGGCTTTATAGGCAGAAAAGGGCTAAAGAAAGCAGAAACAGAGAACAAAAGATTGGGCATTTCAGGTAAAATGGTCCTCTTCTGAGTGGTTGCTGAGAATCTCCTGTTTTTTAGAAAACCAGCTCATTCCAAAGTTCAGTTTGATTACTTGTCATTTAGCACGAATGACTCCATTCAAGTTTGGTCTGGTCTCTTGGGCCTAGTGCAGGAGCTCAGTCCAAAACAATGCCCCCCTAGGCAGAAATAAAGAGGAAAAAAAAAAAGCAAAAAACCAAAACAATGCCCTCCCATAAATTTCATTTAACATCTCTATGCGTGTCACATAGCCTACTTTTAAAACTTTATCATCCCTCCTCATAATTGTTGCCCCAACTTCCTAATTGGTTTTCTTCCCTCCAGTCTTCTGTTCTCCAAATCCATCTTTCGCCCTAAGTATCTGACTAAAATGCAAATCGGCTACTTAAAACCCTTCGACTCCTCCTTAGGAATGAAAAACAAACTTCATTTGTCCCTGCCCACCTCTCTAACTTCATCTCTTACTATCCCCATCTCATTATTTATTATACATTGCAACATCAAAATTGCCATTAGTTCTTTACACACCATGTGTTGTTTCTCTTACCTTTGACCATACTGTCCCCTCTGTCTATAATGCCCCCTTTCTCTTTCACCTGCTGTAGCAGAGACTGGTAGCTATTCACCAAAGTCCATTTGCCCTTTCTTCCTAAGGAATCAAGTTGTAACCCAGTGTATGGCTGTCCAGCTCCACTACATTTCCCAACTTAATTTGCAACCAGAGATGCCAGTAGAAGGTGAGCAGAAAGGCCAGGGGCCTTAAGACACTGGATGTTCTCCTTCCCCAGATGGAACCTGGACATGGCTGTGAAACAGTCTCAACCATTCAGATGACAACGCCCTAGGGAATTGCAGACATATAAACCGTAAGATGTATGGAACAGAGCTACCTGTCAACCTGGAATGTTTTCTTCTGGCTGTTATTGAAAGGTGGCCTTGCTAATAAACTATCTAATGGAGAAAAATGAACTATCTAACTCTATGTCTTTAAGATTATGACCTGTCTTTTAAGATTAACTAACCCCCTGCTGAGATTGTTTTCACAGCATCTGAAAAGAGCTGAGCAGACAGAAAGGAACTGTAAATCCTCCTTCTGGACATTCACCAGCCCAGCCGAACCACATTCCAGAGATAAGTTAGTCTCCAGGAGAAGGGGAAAAAAGGAAAAAAACACAACCAGACAGAGCTGCCTCTGTTATCAGCCATAACTGATAGGAATGAGGCGGGTACTATTTCCTTCTGGCAGCCATAACTATTTTTTTCTCTTCTCTTGGCCCCCACAAAAACTCTAAGCCTCTTCTGCTTGAAGCCAACACTTCCCCCCTCTTTCTTTCAGGTGCCATGTCATCTCCCTTCTCTCTCTCTTTCTCTCTGTTTCCCTTGTGCTCTGTCTCAGAGAAAGTAAAATAAACTTTCACTTCTTTCTACCCTAATCTTTGTGTGGAGAATTCTTTCTCTACCTGCGCCATGAGCTCCTCATCCTAACTTCACCTTAACAGTTATGTGAGAAAAAATAAATTTCTGCTTTTTAAATCACTGAATTTTTGTTTCAATAGCTTAGTCTCCCCTAACCAATAGTACCTGCCTCATTCCTATCTTTTTAATAATCATATTTTAAAGAATTTAAGAGAAAAGAAGAGTCTTTTATGTTAAACCAGATAATTACATTTTCTATTACTCTTTCTTTATTTCTGAAGATCCAGGTTTCCCTCTGGTATCGTTTCCCCTCAGCCTAAAGAACTTCCTTCATCATTTCTCTTAGAGCAGGTCTGCTGGCAATGAATTTCTAAGTATTCCTTCATAAGAGAATTATCTTTATTTCACCTTCATTCCTGAAAATATTTTCACTGGATATAGAGTTCTGAGTTAACAGTTCTTTTAGTACTTAAAGATATTGTTCACTGTCTTTGGGCCACCATGGATTCTGTGGTCATTCAAATCATTATTCTTATGTATCTAGTGTTTCATTTCTCTCTAGCCGCTTTTAAGATTTTTTTCTTTATCTGTGGCTTTCAGCAGTTTAATTTGGATGTTTCTAGTCATGATTTTCTTTGAATTTAACTGTTTGGGGTTCATCAAGCCTCTGGGGATCTGTGAATTTATGTCTTTCACCAAATTTGGGAAGTTTTTAAGCCATTATTTCTTCAAATAATTTTTCTGCCTCAATCTCTTTCTTCTCTCCTTCTGAAACTCTAATGATTTGTATGTTAGACTTTTTGATATTGTTCCACAGATCCCTGGTGCTCATATGTTCTATTTTTTTCCAATCTTGTTTTCCCCCTCTGTTCTTCTCATTGGATAATTTCTGTTTATTAATCTTCGAGTTCACTGCCTCTTTCCTTCATCAACTGTATTCTGCTATTGCACTCATCCTGTGAAATTCTTTATTTCAGATGTTGTACTCTTCAGTTTGAAAATGTCCACTTGGTTCTTTTTTACTTTCTGTTTCTCTGCTGAAAACTTCTATCTTAATGCTTATCTCAAGTGTCTTTATCTTGACCTCATGAAGCATATAATAACTGCTTTAGAAGTCTTTGATTTCACCAACATTTGTGTTATCTCCTGGTTAGTATCTGTTTATTCTCCTTTCTCTTGGGATTTGGTCACACTTTCCCAGTCCTTTGTATGACAGGTGATTTTCTATTTTATCCTCAACATTGTAACAATTATGTGGTGCAGACTCTGAGTTCTGTTAAAATCCTCCTCTGGAGAATGTTGACTTTTTTTTTTAAGCAGGCAATCAACCTGATTAAGTACAGATTACAACTTTTATATTGCTTTTTATGGGTGATTTCAATCTCAGTTCAGTTTCAAAGCCTCTGCTATGCTGCTCTGGGTCTGTCCTGAACACACACCACTCAGGAGTTAGTCCGAGACTTAGACCATGGTTTAACTCAGGTCAGTTCTCAAAGCCTTTGCTATACTACCTTGGGTCTCTCACACATAAATGCAACTCCAGGGTGAACCCAAGATTTGTGTGAATTCATACACAAAATTAGGGATCATTTTCTTTAACTCACTCTTCTCCCTCCTCCCCACTCACTTTCCAACTCACAGAGCCTCCTAATCTCAGTTCTTTGGACCAGAAAGACAGGATTTCTATTAGAGCTTTAGCTACCCATACTCCCTAACAATTCCCAACTGGGGTCTCTCCTCAGGACAAAACCACAAGAAAAAAAAAAGAAGAAGAAAAGCCAGGAAACTCATCTGCTAGCAAGTTTCTTTTGTAAGTTTTGACTCTCCTCCACAATCCTTTATTTACTTTTCAGAGTACTCAAGTAGTTGCCACTTACATTTTGTCATGTGTTTTTAGTTGTAATCAGTGGGACAGAGGGGCTAACGTGGGCTTATGATGCCAAACTAGAATACTTCCTACCTATCTTTTAAGAATCAGCATAGATGTTACTTCCCCTAGGAAGCTTTTTCTGACCATCCTCTCAGTCTTGAGGCTGGTTTAATTTCCCTCCTTTGTCCTTAATTCTAATAATCCACCTACTACTTCATATAGAATTTTCCTATTTCTGTTCCGTCTTCCCTACCATACTCAGAGTGCCTGAAGGAAGGCACCAGGTCTTACTTATCCTTTAGCATAGTGCTTGGTACACAGGTCTTCTGTAAATGTTTGTTGAATGTAGTAGGCTTTCTCTGAACACCCTAACCAAAAGTCTGAATTCCTATATAGTTGTACTGCTCCTAAATCTTTTCACACAATCTACTTTGTATTACAGTTATTTTAGCACTTATCTTTAGTTTCCTAGTAGATTATAAGGTCAATGATACTGAAACTATGGGTGTTATATGTCTGTCTCCCCTAGCATTGTATTATATCCTTAATAACTATTGCCTAACTGAATTGAGGTTCAATAGACCTATTTTAAAATTAAAATAGGCAGGCACCACCGGGCATGGTGGCTCACGCCTCTAATCCTAGCACTTTGGGAGGCCAAGATGCGAGGATTGCTTGAGCCCAGGAGTTCAAGACCAGTCTGGGCAACATGATGAGACCCCATTTCTACAAAGAATAAAAGTATCAGGGCATGGTGGCGCGTGCCTGTAGGTTCCAGCTACTTGGGAGGCTAAGGTGACAGGACCACTTGAGCCCAGGAGTTTGAGGTTTCAGTGAGCTATGATGACACCATTGCACTCTAGCCTGGGCAATAAAGTGAGACTCTGTCTCAAAGAAAAAGAAAAATAAAAAATAAAATTAAATGTTTTAGGCCAGGCGCGGTGGCTCACGCCTGTAATCCTAGCTCTCTGGGAGGCTGAGGCGGGCGGATTGTTTGAGCTCGGGAGTTCGAGACCAGCCTGAGCAAGAGCGAGACCCCCGTCTCTACTAAAAATAGAAAGAAATTAATCAGACAACTAAAAATATATACAAAAATTTAGCCAGGCATGGTGGTGCATGCCTATAGTCCCAGCTACTCGGGAGGCTGAGGCAGGAGGATTGCTTGAGCCCAGGAGTTTGAGGTTGCTGTGAGCTAGGCTGATGCCACGGCACTCACTCTAGCCCAGGCAAAAGAATGACTCTGTCAAAAAAAAAAAAAAAAAAAATTTTTTAATTCACCCTGATTAAACTTCAAAAAAAATTTTTCTCTAAATAGGAAGATGTACTTTCTAATTTTTCTTTCCCCATTTCACTCCCGAAAGCAGGAGGATATTTTTCCAGTTGCCTCCAGGGGTCACCCACCACCTTTCACAAAAAAGGATAATAAAATAGAACATTGCTTTATGCAGATTTCTCTTTAGATCAATAGTGAGGATAAATTTCTTTTCGTGAGAGACAATTTAGGAGAAATAAAAATGTTTATGTGCCATATTTTTTATTGTAAATAAATATAGCTTTACTGAGTCTTTAAAAAACAAATATTTTACAACATATGGGATTTAATTTATCTAAAAGGAAAATACCTGGATTTTAGTCACTAATATGGTACTATCTTAACATATTTGCGAATTGGCAACAAGGAGGCCGAATTTTAATCTTTCAACTTGAAATTTTACCTTGGGTGAGAGTGTGACATTATATGGATCATCCTTGGGGAGTATATTGCTGTTAGGACCTATTTAATCTTTATTCTCCAGTGGGACTGTTCTTTTCATTTATATAATGTCTAATTTGTGCTTAAGAACTAAGTGTCATCGTAACTGTTTCTTTCAGTTTACTAAACTATCATTCTTTAACATCACTGTTAAAAACTAGTCTACTAAAACCAGGCCTCACAAAGATTTCATTTTAGTAGGATAACTTTTGTGTTTGTGCTATGTACTTTGAAAATTAGAAATAATGTTGAAATAATCTGATATTGGTGGCTGTTTGAGGGCATGAATTCTTTATCTTATCAAAAATTAAAACTTGCTGATTTTTAAATTAGATTTCCTTGTTAAAAAATTATAAACTTAGAATTTCCTTTAACTGGATCTATTGTAACATTTAGGGCTACAAGACTCTCTGACTCTACCAGCATAATGGTGTCCTATGCTGTATTGATCAGATAAAATCTTTGCTGACTGTACTATCAATAACCAAAACCAGTGATCAAGAGAATAAAAACAAAGCAACCAAAAGTGAGAGAGCATGACAACTGTAGGTTCTATAGAGAACAAAAATAGACTCAGGTTTCTTAAAGTATCAAGTGCTTCAGAGTCATCTACATAAAAAAGGAAACCACTTTAGGCCTTTAGATGCCCTGTAAGCAATACGGTTTTCCTCCATCTGTGCGTAGATGAGGCCACTTACCCAAAGAGGTGGATACTGCTCTGCCTTGAAACAAAGGAAAAACTGTACACCACAGACGGCTTTTAGCTATTCTTGTTTGATCACTGCCATCTAATACCACACTTGACACTACCTGCTGAGAAAAAGTCCAAAACCTTTGCAGAAAAGTGAAGCATTTCTCCCCACAATGACAAAGACTGTTGTGCTGCTAAACTAGGAGTACACACCAGTAGTGGCATTTATTTAAAAGTTCTAAGCAAATTTCATAAAAGCCCATTTGTTCACTCATTTTATTCATTAGTTACTGAATACCTAGTATGTGCCAGGCACTGCTCTAACAGTGAAAAAACAGACAAAATCCCTGCCCTCATGGACAAGACAGACAACAAGGAAATATATTTGTAATATGACGTGAGATAGTAATAAGTGCTCTAAAGAAAAATAAATCAGGATAAAGGGGATAGAAAGTGATGGCAGGGGGTTGTTTTAGTCAAGGCAGGGTTGGGGAAGGCTCCTGTGAAGGCTGAGTGACATGGGAACAGAAGCCTAACTGCGGTAAGGGAACCAGCCATGCAGGGAGAGTATTCTGGAGAGAACAGCAGCTGCAGGGGTCCTACAGCAGGAATGAGCGTGGTGTGTTGGAGAAATCAGAAAGGCCAGAGCGGCTGGAGCAACATAAATTAAGGGAAAGTTGGTGGAAGAGTTGGCAAGCAGCTTCCTGATCATTCAGGGCCTCATGTTAAAGACTTTCTGGATGCTATTAGAAGAATACACTAGGGAGGGGGGGCGAGACGCAGGGCCAAGAGAAGAGATTTAATTAGGAGATTATTCAATTAGGTCAAATTTGTGGAGGTGGTTAGAGCGGTCAGATTGGGGAAATATATTGAAGATTAAAAAAACAGTATTTGCTAATGGCCTAGGTATGTGAAAGAACAAACATCAAGGATGAATTCAAGGATTTTGACCTGCACCACTGGTCAGCAGTGGTTCTATAAATGTATTCAGATGGAAAAGATTGTGGAGGAGCATGAGTTGTCCTAGGAAATGGAAGAAAATCAAGAATGCAGGTTGAACATTTTAAGATTAAGATATTTATTAGACAAATAAAGGTATCAAGTGGACAGCTGGATGTCCAGATCAGTGGCAGGATCAGAGCTAGCAGCATGTAGATGATATTTAATGCCATGTGACTGGTGAAATCATCTGACGTGTGAGTATAAACAGAAGAGGGCCAAGAACTAAACCCTGAGGGGTGAGGAAGATGAGGAGTATCCTGCAAAGGATACTAAGATAAGAGGAAAATCAGGAGAGTGGGTGTGGGTTTAGAGGCCAAGTAAACAAAAATTCAAAAATGCAGGTACAGGCCAGGCGCAGTGGCTCACGCCTGTAATCCTAGCTCTCTGGGAGGCCGAGGCCAGCGGATTGTTGGAGCTCAGGGGTTCGAAACCAGCCTGAGCAAGAGCGAGACCCCGTCTCTACTAAAATTAAAAAAAAAAAAAAGGCAGGTATAGAAGTTTGAGGTTACAATAAGCTATAATCGCATCACTGTACTCCAGCCCAAGCGACAGAGTGAGACCCCATCTTTAAAAAGAAGAAGAAGAAGAAGACAGGTGAAACTATAAGCTCCTATGGAGAAATGGAGAAGACACTGGATTTATCGAATCAAGCACATGTTCTTGAATAATTATGTATTTCCTCAGCCTCACTTTCCAAATGCATGGGTTGAATTAGATGATCGCTGAGGTTCCTTGTCATTCTAAGTTGATAAGAGCAGCAAACCATTTAATAATTTTAAAACCATCCCTTACTCTCATTTTTGTCCCAATAGTAAAAAAGCAACTTGCAACTGGTTTTGTACTATCATTTCCCCCTTTTCCCCAGATTGGGGTTATCCTTCAAAGTTACGTTTTAGGTAATTATAAAAAGGTTATCATAAGTACTGTGTTTTTAATAATTCTTTAATAAAATTGTTATATCCAACCAGGATATAAAAAGAGTTACTGGAAAGTTCCATTGTAGACATCTAGGAAGAATTTAGAGTGGCTGAGGGCAGGGGACTAATGGAGATTTAGGGGGAGCTAAGCCACCCTCCCACTCCCTGGCCCCAAGTACCCCCTTGGTACTACCCTGGATACTGCGAGGGCTCAAAATGATGTGAAAATTGTAACCCTGAAAACTTACATCTAACTGTCAGACCTCTTCAAAGAAATTATGTGCAGTGGAAAGTGTTTACCCAACCCATCTCTTGGGAAGCTGGGCAAGAGTCAGCTCAGTTGTCCTTTGGCTTGAAATATAAATGCCACTTAAGTGTGGGTAGACCTAGCGGGAGCGCAGTGGAGGGAGCGGAAGTAGTCAATCTATGAGAATGAGTCCAGTTGTGTTAAGCAAAGGGGCCTGGGGAAGAGCAGGATTTGAAATGAGAAGCCAAAACAAGGGGTCTGAGAAACCATGAGAACGAGGAGTGGTGGTGAAGACAGGGACATGGACCTAACATGCAAAACAGCATGCTCATAAAGCCGCACTGGTTCACATTATGTCAGCTGCCACTGAGCAGTTTATCATATTACTATGCTCCTTGACAATTAGGGAACATTAGTTACACAATCTAAAGAATTACTGAATAATTTTATTGGATCTCCCTCATTAGGTTTCCAACTGCTTCCTGGCTTCTTTGATGATAATTTCATAAAGAAGCAAAATAATCTTTCGCAATGTTGTTTTGTGGGGGTTTTTTTTTGTTTTTTTGTTGTTTTTTTTTTTGAGACAGAGTCTCACTCTTTTGCCTGGGCTAGAGTGCCGTGGCATCATCCTAGCTCACAGCAACCTCAAACTCCTGGGCTCAAGTGACCCTCCTGCCTCAGCCTCCCGGGTAGCTGGGACTACAGGCATGTGCCACTATGCCCGGCTAACTTTTTCTATATATTTTTAGTTGTTTGATTAATTTCTTTCTATTTTTAGTAGAGACAGGTCTCGCTCTTGCTCAGGCTGGTTTTGAACTCCTGAGCTCAAACAATCCACCCACCTCCGCCTCCCAGAGTGCTAGGATTACAGGCGTGAGCCACCGCGCCCGGCCTGTTTTGTGTTTTTAATGCAGGTCACAACTCTTCATAATAATAGCTAAGTTAGTTGTTACAACCAAATATTTTCTCATTCTTATATGCAAATATTTTAAGTAGAGACCATGATAATTAAACCTGAAAGAGAGTCCTGTTTGTGATTAGTAGTACGTATTAAATTCTAATAAGAACAAAAATAAAAGTCTGTATATTGGTGCTGTCATTTAGAGATAGTAAAAAGAGGAAGAGAGAGTGAGAGAGAGAAGGATGAATGAGACAGATCAGCTACTCAGGCTAGACCCCAAGATCAGATCTTTTCAGAGCTCAGCTCTCCACAACCAGGAACTCAATTATTAGTTCTTATTACTTTGTTCAGAACTGGTCAGCTCCCAGAGAATAGACTGATATGACCAGACCCACAAGATGGTAATCCATAAATAGTAAGACATGCCCTATATCTATCCTAAGGCACCCTTTCCTGGTGAGTAGGACCAGTCTGGAAGTCAAATGATAAGTTAGACAAGGGTTAGCACACTACTACCCACAGAACATGTCTGGCCACATCCTGTTTTTGTAAATAAAATTTTATTGGAACATAGCCATGCCTATTTGTTTTATGTATGGCTGATTTTGCACTATATAGAGACAAAGTTGGGGTGGGTGATGGCTCACACTCATAATCCCAGCACTTTGGGAGGCTAAGGCAGGAGGATCACTGGAGGCCAGGAGTTTGAGACCAGCCTGGGAAATATATTGAGACCCCATCTCTACAAAAAGTAAGAAAAATTAGCTGGGTATGGTGGCGCATACCTATAGTCCCAGCTACTTGGGTGGCTGTGGCAGGAGGATCACCTGAGCCCAGGAGTTTGAGGCTGCAGTGAGCTATGATCACACCACTACACTCTAGCCTGGGTGACACAGCAAGGCCCTTTATAAAATAAAAAATTTGCGTATATACACTGATACATATACTGACACATTTTTTTTAAAACTTTTATTAAGGAAATTCAAGATTCCTGCATTTCATGTATCTCTACTGATATATTTGGTTTAAGTCTATGGAAAGGAATCTTGAAATTTACCTATTTGCAGTTTCATTGCTCTTGCAGTAACTGTACTTCTACACTGAAATCTTTCTGTGAAATACATAGTTGGAAATACTGTAAAAAGTAATTTAACTTCTTCCTAAAGAAGGTAGGTATGAAACTCTGAATGCATGGAAAACCTTTCATAATTAGAATGATATTTAATTGTGCTTTGACCTCAAGGTATTTTTTTTTTAAGAGATGAGGTCTCGGCCAGGCGTGGTGGCTCACGCTTGTAATCCTAGCACCCTGGGAGGCCGAGGCAGGCGGATTGTTTGAGCTCAGGAGTTCGAAACCAGCCTGAGCAAGAGCGAGACTCTGCCTCTACTAAAATTAGAAAGAAATTAATCGGCCAACTAAAAATATATAGAAAAAATTAGCCGGGCATGGTGGCGCATGTCTGTAGTCCCAGCTACTCGGGAGGCTGAGGCAGGAGGATCGCTTGAGCCCAGGAGTTTGAGGTTGCTGTGAGC
>NW_012143745.1:306853-329392 GCF_000956105.1 Propithecus coquereli | reverse complement strand
CTCTAGCCCAGGCAACACAGTGAGACCCTGTCTCAAAAAAAAAAAAAAAAAGAGATGAGGTCTCACTATGTTGTCCAGGGTGGTCACCAACTCCTGAGCTCAAGGGATCCTCCTGCTTCAGCCTCCTGAGTGAGTAGCTAGGACCACAGGTCAGCACACCACCATGCTGAGCTTTCAAGGCCATTTTTTGAAGTTCAATTAACTCTTCCTTAGATAATATGTTCCACCATAGTTTCAAATGGATTAGTCACCCAATCTGGTAAAGTCCCTATAAATCTTTAAATTGAATCATCACATCTTTTTAATAGTACTCAAATAAGAACAATGTATTTCTTTTCTTTTCTTTTTTTTTTTGTAGAGATGGGGTCTTGCTATATTGCCCAGGCTGGTCTTGAACTCCTGGGCTCAAGGAATTCTCTTGCCTCAGCCTCTCAAAGTGCTGGGATTATAAACATGAGCCACTGTACCCAGCCACAACATATATTTCAAAATTGATATCTTTCACTTTGGGAGGTCAAGGAAGGAGGATCACTTGAGGCCAGGAATTCAAGACCAGCCTGCACAACATAGCAAGACCCCGATTTCCATAAAAAACTTAAAACTTAGCTGGGCATGGTGGCGCATGCCTGTAGTCCCAGCTACTTGGGAGGCTGAAGCAGGGGTATCACTTGAGCCCAGGAGTTTGCGGGTGCAATGAGCTATGATGATGCCATTGTACTCTAGCCCAGGCAACAGAGCGAGACCCTAACTCAAAAAAAAAAAAAAGAAAAGAAAAAGAAAATGAAAATGAAACAAAATTAACATCTTTAAGCCTATTCTTCTGCAAAGATGGAAATTATAAAAATGCTCAGGAATCAACTATTTTAAACAATGTTAATTTCATTAACAATGTCTTCATTTAAATTAGATTTCAGTATAAGAAGGAACCTCATTAACTTTTCCAGTATATCTAGAATATATGCAACATTATAAATACAAACTGAGTTGTATTAGATGAATATTGACTATTCAAATACCATGAGTGACATTGCTTTGGATGATTTTCCAAAATGGAGAACCACTCTTGGTAAAATTCTAACTAAAACAAAATGCAGTCTTCCCTTGTGTTGTGTGATAGTTTACTTTCTCGGAAAATTTGATGCTTATTAAAACTATGCTAAAATATTTTGTGCTTATGTATACAAGAGAGTTAGAGTCTGAGCTCAGATATTAATAATTAAATACAAAGCTTTTTCATTCATGTGACTATTTAGCAGGACATTCAAAAGTTGGACAGTATCTGAAACTATCCCACACGTCGTGGATGTCTAGCATCTCTGGCCTCTGCCCACTAAGTGCCAGTAGCAACCCCCAGTTACTATGACACCCTCACACGTTTCCAATCACCCCTTGCAGGCAGTCAGACTTCAATTGAGAACCAAGATATAAAGCATCTGCTTGAAAGTGCTTCTCTCTCTCTTCTTTTTTAGAGAGGGGGTCTCTCTAGTCTCAAACTGCTGGCCTCAACTGATCCTCCTGCTTTAGCCTCCCAAATGGCTGGGATTACAGGTGCGAGCCACCACTCCCGGCTTCTAAGTTGCTTCTTTATAAAAGTTCACATATTATAAGAAATTCAGAGGTTCTCTTTTTTGTTTTTAACTCCAAACCTCTTTCAAATTTGTAGGCATAGGATGGTGAAGGATGGCAACTGCTAGATGGCAGAGCCTCACTTACCAATGAAAGTTGTTTGCTCTCCAGTATCCGAAGAGACTAATCTTTGTTTGAGAACCCCATGATGTCATCTGGGCAGATACCTTGGAAGGGGATGCCGATTCTCTTCGAGACTCATGACAACCACTCCTTATTGCCACTAGCCGCATAACTGGGATCAAATCTAAACATCTGCAGGCGGACAGATACACGCTGTAAGCCAGTAGGAAACAACTCACACACTAAAAGAATTACGCTATTTTGTTAATTGATATTAGCTGAAACCTGGTGAATGCGTGGAAGTAGATGCTAAGGGTGTTAGACCAAGGAGAGCAGAGTGTAATACTAGATCCAGCTGAATTCGTTGATAGGGACGCACTTTACTAGAGACTGGATCCAACTGTAGTGCGTGCAGCTGGAGATGGCTGTAGGCTTACCTGGTTCACTGACTAAAATTTTGACTCAAGGTGGCCTACAGTTAGTAAGGTTGAGATGCCAGCTTCCTTGGCAAGATGTGAAGAAGGGAATCCAAAGGCAGGCGTCAATCTTTCTCTATGGCAAACTTCAATGCCGAAAGATTTTGAAGCAAGGGCTACAAGATCTCAAAGGAAAGAAAGTACAAGCCAAATTCTCTTTCAGGTAAAAAGACAAAAGACAAATAGTTTGAAGATGAAAGGACTCAGGGAATATTATTTTCATAAGTCCATTTGAAAAATCTATTAGAAAATTCAGCCAACCAAGAAATGAGTGTGAAAACGACTGCAAAGGGATTGGTGGAGATCTTTGATGCAAACAAAAAGACTAAGACAAATATGAGGATTATGCTGAAAGAACAGAAGGTGGGAAGCAAAAGGTAGAAAAGGATGAAAGTACACCGATTTTTCATGTTTAATAACCAGGGGTCGAAAGTTATTACTTAAAGCTAATAAAGCAAGTAATAGAGTTATAGGCATTATATTGAATAATACAGAGATAAAATAATACACAGGTAAGCACTAAGAAAGATAATATTACTTACCAAAATTAGGTGATGGAGAGGAGGTTAGGGAGAGGGAGGAAAAGGGAATATATTTTGTCATTGTTGATATTCGATAGTAAAAAACTATTACATACTGTCACATTGGGGGAGAGAGAGGAAGATGGATTATTCAATGACTGGTATCCAGTATCAAAAAAACTGGATAAATACTGTTGACCCTTGAACAACATGGGTTTCAACGGCGAGGGTCCACTTACACATGAATTCTTTTCAATAAACATATATGAAAAATTTTTGGAGATTTGCAACAATTTGAAAAAACTCACAGATGAACCCTGTAGCCTAGAATTATTGAAAAAATTAAGAAAAAATTAGGTATGTTATGAATACATAAAATATATGTAAATATAGTCTATTTTATCATTTATTACACTAAAATATATAGAAATCTATTATAAAAAGTTAAAACTTATCAAAACTTACACGCAGACCGTACATGGTACTATTCCCAGTTGAGAGAAATGTAAACAAATGGAAGGATGCAGTATTAAATCATAACTGCATAAAGTTAGCTAGAGTACATTGTGTACTACTGTAATAATTTCGTAGCCACCTGTTGCTGTTGCGGTGAGCTCAAGTGTCACTAGCAACTGAGTAGCCACTTAAAACGCCATGTGATGCTAACCTCTCCACATGAGCAGTTGTCCCTCCAGTAAATTTCATCCTGCAGTAAAAAGTGATCTCTCTCGGTTCTTGCATGTTTTTCATTGTGTTTAGTGCGATACTGTAAACCTTGATAACACCATGGGATGCACACAAAGTGCCATTAGGGACACTCGAAGTGCTCCCAAGAGGCAGAGAAAAGTGGCGACATTACAAGAAACAGCTGAATTGCTTGATACGTACCGTAGATTGAAGTCTGCAGCTGTGGTTGCGTACCATTTCAGATACATGATTCATCTTGTAAACAGATGACATAAACTTATGGTTTTGATAAATACAGTACAGTACTGTACATGTACTTTCTCTTCCTTAAGGTTTTCTTAATGACATTTTCTTTTTTCTATCTCTATTGTAAGAATATGGTATATGATACATACAACATACAAAATATGTGCTGACTATGTTATTGTGAGGCTTCTGGTCAACAGTAGGCTATTGGTAAAGTTTTGGAGGAGTCCAGAGTTATACATGGACTTTCAACTGTGTGGGGGATTGGCACCCCTAACCCCTGTGTTGTTCAAGGGCCAACTGTATTTTTAAAAAATAGATAGAATCCAACTTCATACCATATATCAAAATAAATCATAGTTTAGGCCGGGCGCGGTGGCTCACGCCTGTAATCCTAGCACTCTGGGAGGCCGAGGCGGGCGGATTGTTTGAGCTCAGGAGTTCGAGACCAGCCTGAGCAAGAGCGAGACCCCGTCTCTACCAAAAAATGGAAAGAAATTATCTGGACAACTAAAAATATATAGAAAAAATTAGCCGGGCATGGTGGCGCATGCCTGTAGTCCCAGCTACTTGGGAGGCTGAGGCAGGAGGATCGCTTGAGCCCAGGAGTTTGAGGTTGCTGTGAGCTAGGATGATGCCACGGCACTCTAGCCTGGGCAACACAGTGAGACTCTGTCTCAAAAAAAAAAAAAAAGACATTAGGAGGAATTTTAAAAATATATTTATATAATAGGGATGGGGAAGCCCTTTCTAAACACATCAGCAATGATAAGGCTGTGGTCTGAATGCGCCCCCCCATTCATATGTTGAAACTTAATCACTAAAGTGATGGTATTAAAAGGTGGGGCCAGGCCAGGCATGGTGGCTCACGCCAATAATCCCAGCACTTTGGGAGGCCAAGGCAGAAGGACTGCTTGAAGCCAGGAGTTTGAGACCAGCCTGAGCAAGAGCAAGACCCCATCTCTACAAAAAATGCAAAAATTAGCCAGGCATGGTGGCCCAAACCTGTAGTCCCAGCTACTCACGAGGCTGAGACAGGAGGATCGCTGGAGCCCAGGAGTTGGAGGCTGCATGAGCTAAGATGATGCCACTGCACTCCAGGCTTGGTGACAGAGTGAGACCCTGTCTCAAAGAAAAAAAAAAAGAAGTGGGGCCTTTGGGGGTGATTAAGTGATGAAGGCAGATATCTCACGAATGGGATTAGTGCCCTTATAAAAGAGGTTAAAGGGAGCTGCTTTTCCCTTCCACCGTGTCAGGACTGAGCAAGAAAATCTCATCTTTGAAGCAGAGAGAACAAGCCTTCGCCAGACACTGAAACTGCCAGGGCCTTGATCTTAGCCTCCGGAACTGTGAGAAATAAATTTCTATTATTTATAAATTACCCCATATAATGAATTTTGTTATAACAGCCTGAACAGATTAAGACAGAATGTATGAAAATGAAAATTTTAATTTGGAAAAAGTACCATAATCAATACAGATAAATAACTGGGGAAATTTTTAGCAATACATATGAGTCATAGTTAATACAGTTTATGAAGAAAGTCCACAAACCGATAAGAAAAAGGTAAACAGCCCAGGAGAAAAATAGACAAAGAACAAAAACAGGCAAACCCCAAAAGAGGAAATGCAAATGGAAATGCAAACCACAACTCAAAAAAACGCAAAAATACAAATTTTAACTGAGGGTTTTATTAAACCTTATATTTTTCTATTTTTAGGACTTAAAAAAATAATAATACGTAGCGTTATAAAAGTTCAGAGAAAGCATATAGTAGTGCAATTTGGTAAAACACAGTAAAAGCAAAAAATACTAGTCCTTTACCCAGAAATTCCACTAATAGTAATTTGGTCTAAAGGAAATAAAGATGAGCATAAAGCTTTCAGGTTGTTCATAGCAAAGGTGTTTATCATTTGAAACATGAAACAAATCTAGATGTCCAATGATAGACTTATATCAAATTAATGATCCATCCATTTCATGGGATAACTATGCAAACCATCAAAATAATGATGTATTAATAGCATTATGCTGATTGATATATGTGATCAACTTCTGTTATTGTGCCTGTACAGAATCCATTCACCCTTTTTACAGGCAACAGGACCCCAGTTTTCTGTAAAGGGACCACCTTTCCTCCTCTCATTTCATGAAGAGGGTTGACAGCTGTCCTCCTGCAGGGCGGCACGATCGGGTCTGGTGAGTCAGCATACCCTACTTCCTGGCTGCAGTGATGGGTTCAGAGACAGGCACCTGACCTGTGTTGGTCCAATGCATTTTGATCCCAGCACTTTTGTCCAAAAGATTGGGAAAAGAAAGCTCTGTTTTCTGCTAGAGTTGAAAAAAAAAAAAAAGATAGCTTGGAGTTGTAGGAACGAGCCAACCTAAATGATGCCGACCGAACAGAAAGCACTGGACTTTTCACTGTTTCTCTTAAGTCAGTTTGATTTTGGTTTTTATTACTAGCAACAACAAAAAAAGTCATGATGAATATAACATGGAAACATATTTACAAGTACAAAGTGAAAAACATGTTATAGAATAGTATGTGTAGTATTTCCCCACTTTTACAAAACATTTCCATAAATATAGTCTTAAGGGATATAGTCTGTACTGATAAGGGCAATTGTCTCTGGATGGTGGGATTATGGGTGCTTTTTATTTTCTTGCTTAACGTCTCAAGACAAGCTTTTCACTTTCTGTAAAATTAGAAGATACTGTAGGTTTTCCATGACTGTCTCCTTCAGCTCCAGTATGCTAGCGTCGTATTTTTAGATTTAAAAAATATTCGGGGGCCTCTCTTTAGTGTAGTATCTGTCATCTGAATCCCGACTGTTACAAGGTTGAATGTGAGGTATTCTCATTGCTATCGGAGCGCCACTGCTTCTAGGCTCTCTGTGGACGGAGCTAGGGAATACATACATGTATGATCACACACACGCACATTCACACCACACTCTCCCCTTCCAGTCCATCACCAGAGTGTTTATTTTAGCCTTCTGCCTTTCCACATATTTTCCGAGCCCCTGTATAGACTCACTCTCCCAACTACGTCTGCCCTGCCCTCATCCCTGGTGCAGCCAGGCCGGCCAAGCTCCCCAGGTCCTGACCCCGATACTGCAGACTCACCCCAGCTGCACTGGCTGAGTTCTCTAGGGAAATCTTTAAAAGCACCAAAATAAAGTCAATACGCTAATGCTGAAAAGTTTGAAAACCATTCATTTATTCAACAAATAATTACTGAGCACTTATTCTATGACAGGCACTTTCCTAAATGTTGGCGATAAAATGGCAAAACAGACAAAAAGCCCTACCCTTGTGGAACGTACAGTCTAGTGGAGAAGACAGACAATAAGATAAATGAAGTGTATGCTAGTGATAACTGCTCGGAAGAAAAAAATGAAGTTGGGAAGGGGGATCTGAATTGCCTGGGGGAAGGGGTGGCATTTTAGGTGGTCAGGGAAGGGCTCACAGAGGAGCCTTTTGAGCAGTGACCTGAAGGAGGTGAGGGGCAATCCAGGAGGTAGCTGGGGAAAGAGCACCTCAGGCAGGGGCAGCAATGCAGGGACAGAAGTGGAAAGAGGCCAGAGTGCATCAGGAGCACGGAGTACGAGATGAGGTCTGGGAAGCAGCAGGAGCCAGAGCATATGGAGCTGTGCGGGTCATGGCAAGGACTTTGTTTTCTTGTGAGAGATAGGGAGCCACAGGAAGATTTTGAGCAGAAGGCTGATTTTGTCTGACATGTTTCGACAGGATCGTGCTTGCTGCTGTGTAGAGAATAGACTGAGAGGAAGTAAAAGAACAAAGAACAAAAGAGATCACGATAGCTTGGATCACAGTGGTGCAGGCAGGTGGGGGTATTGAGACGTGGTGAGAAATTCTGGATATCTTTTCAACGGCAGATACAAGGAGCTGGAATTCAAGGGAGAAGTTTTGGGCTCCATCAGCATCTAGGTAGTAATGCAAGCCATGAGATAGGATGAGATCACCTAGGTAGTGAGGATAGATAAAACAGAGAAGGGGCTCAAAAACCAAGCTTTGATGCACTCCCAATATTTAGAGGTTAGAAGATGAGCAGGACCCAGCAAAGGAGAGGCTAGAAAGATAGGAGGAAAACCAGGTAAATATGGTATCCTGGAAGCCTAATTCAGAGATCAGGAATTGATCACTGTACCAAACAGTGCTGATAATTCAAATAAAATGAGGACTGAAAAACGACTATTGGATTTAGTGATTGTGGGGCTCAGCGCGGTAACCTAGTAATGAGAAGGGCAGTTTCGTGGAGTGGTAGGAGCAAAATCCTGATGGAGTGAATTCAAAAAAGAGTAGGAGATAAAATTGGAGAGAGTGAATACAAATATTTTCAAGGAAAAATGTTTTCAGTTGTTTTGTCTTTTGTAAGTGGATAGAAAGAAATGATATAATACCTATGGGAGACACATGGGCTTTTAAAAAGTCTCTTTTTCTCCAAGATGGGAGAAACAATAGAATATTTATATATATCTGGCAATGATCCAGTAGAAAGGGGAAAACTGATGATATGAGAGGGAAGAAATGGTTGAAGAAGCCGTAGGAGTTTAATTTGAAAAAGTTAGAGGGGCAACCTTTAGGTTATTAAGTATGAAATGTCCGATTGCCTTAAGTACTAAGTTTGATAGTTGATATCTCTGACATTTCACTTTGACACTTCCTGTTTTATTTTTATTGTGAAGTACCTCCTCATTCCTTCAAACATATGGTTTGGCTCGTGATTATCTTTTTTTTTCTTTTTTGCCCAGCATGCATCTGGGAAATGGCTTGTGACTATCTTTCAAATTTTTTTAGAGCAATGTTTGTGAAACCATGGCTGTCAAAAATCCGTTTTATTTTCGAATATGAGTTCTGTCATGGAACCAATGCTGTGCAGACAGCTGGAAATATCAATGAAGTGTTTGGGAAGGATGTGGCTAATGAACACACAGTACGACAATGGTTTGAGAAGTTCCATTTTGGTGATTCTAGTCTTGAAAATGAGCCACCTGGGAGACCTGAGACCAAGGTGGATAATGATGAGCTGGAAGCTGTAGTGGAAGCGAATCCATCTCAACCTAGGTGTGAATTAGCAGCAAGGTTTGACATTACTATTCGAACAATATTGGGCCATTTGAAACAAATGGGCAAGGTAAAGAAGCTGGATAGATGGGTTCTGCATGAACTCAACAAGCATCAGAAGAGAAATCATCTCCAAGCTTCCTTTCTTTGCTGTCACGAAATAAAGGCAAACCATTTCTACACCGTATTGTTACGTGTGATGAAAGATGGATTCTTTTTGACAATTGCAAGTGTTCAGCACAATGGTTGGATAAAGATGAAGTGACAAAATACAGTCCAAAACTGAATATTCATCAAAAAAAGCTAATGGTATCTGTTTGTGGTCCGGTGCTGGTATTATCCACTACGGCTTCAGGAGATCTGGTTAATTGATTACAGTGGATGTCCACTGTAACCAGTTGGATGAAATGATGAGGATGCTTGAGATTAAGCAGCCGAGATTGGTCAATAGAGACAGGCCAATCCTCTTGCAAGACAGCATTCAGCCACATGTCGCACAAACAACGCTGCTCAAACTATACAGAAGCTGGACTTGGAAACTCTCCGTCATCCACCATATTCACCAGACCTTGCACCAACTGACTACCACTTCTTCCAGGCTTTGGACCACTTCTTGCAAGGAAAAATATTCAATTCTCAACAAGCTGTGGAAAATGCCTTTCGTGATTTCATTGCCACTCGCTCTTCAGGCTTCTTCGCTGCTGGTGTAAACAAGCTACCATTAAGATGGTGAAACTGTATCCATAGCTTAGGTGCATACCTCAATTAATCGTACAGCTTCTTGTTTGAGCTATAATAAACTACACTTTTGATTCAAAATTGGACATTTCATATTTAATGATAATAGTGGGCTGCATACTGAGAGAGCTGATTGCGGTTTTGCATTAGGAAGGAAACAAAGTAAAGACTGAAAAGATTTGATAGATTAGGAATAGAGATGGGGAGGAAATAAAGGGGTCAATGGGAAGATAACCTCAAAGTTGAAGAGCAGGTACAATGGAAATGAGGACGGGGGCACTAAAGGGATGGGAAGTTGTGGTAAGAGGTAGGGATGTTGGTATTTAGGATTTCAAAGATGCAGCCATTTCTAGAGATGACAAAGTTCCAAGTGTTGCTCTTAAGTCAGTGAAAATAAAGTTGTTCCATGTGAATATGGAATCTTGGACCAAAAGCCATTTGCTCGGGTAACTGATGGATGTACAGGAATGGTCAGGGAGGCCCACAGATGACTGTGACAAGGACAGGTAAAAGGTGGTAGAGCTGGATGGAGTAAGCATGAGAGGCAGACGGTCCAGCCAGGGAGGGGACCACCATGTGGTCAGGAAGACACTGGTGACTCTGAATTAAGGATTTTAAAAAAGAACTTCTGAATTTAAGACATTTTAGCTCCATCTGTAGGAGACCTATGAGAAAAGAACTTTTGATCCTAAAAGCCTGAAACTATGATAATTGACATGCCTCTTAATTAGGTTTTCTGTATGAATTAAAATTCTTCTATTTTTTCCTACAAAAATTATTTTCTCAGGAGAGTTGATTTTATCCTGCTTAGGATCAGTAACAATTGGCCATATTTATTCTCTCCTCAGTTCTTTCAAAGGCCCTCAAATGGCCTGCACATTCTAGCATATAAATACTTATTGGATTAAATGACGTATCACAAATTCCAAGTTCTTGAATTTAATGTATTAAATCTCCTTAGTATCATTAATAATAAATAATGATTTGCTGTGTAGCTAGGGCTCATCTAATAATAAACATCCTCTGACGGCAGAGTTAGTTTTTCTCTAAGCATGTAGTCCACATAACAGGGGATTGTTTTTTAAAATTCCAGCTGGGTTCTTGACTATCCCTGAAATTGTCAATCAGTAGGAGCTCAGCGAGTACCAACTGAATTTAACAAATTTTATCAGTGCAGCTAAAACAAATGGCAATGTAAGTCAACTACAAAAAAAAGAATGTCAAATAGAAATAGTTTTTAGACTATCCAGTGATTTTGGATCATTTCTATCCCTGTTTCCTGCCCTGGAAAAATAATAATACCCAAACACACTTGGAATACATATATACAGCTTAAAAAGCACACAGCTTATTTCTCTCTTACTCAACACTGCTTCCTTCATTTCAGTAATTTTTCCTCCCAGGGAATTCCATAAATATAATCACAAAGCCTTATAGGAATTTGCTAAAATTTCTTTATTGCATTTACTGAGAGTATCACATTTTTCCAGAAATAATTTTATCCTCCAAATAATTACAAAGGTCTTTTCTTTAAAAAGGTTTTGGTTATCTATATTAAATTGCACATTACAAAAAAATCAATTATAAATTATACTCTTAAAAAAGAAACACACAATATTTTAAAAAGTTAAGTACTAAAATACTGCATACTGGTCAAATCCAGCATGATCATTCAGCATGGTTATCTATATTTAAACAACTACTGTGCCAAAAATGGCATCCTACCTATAGGTAGGTAGGGAGAGAAGCAGAGCTGTGCTGTGGTATGCAGTATGCACTTGGAATAATTTGGTTTTGATGTCTAAGAAAGTTTGTCTAACTTTCAAAATATACAAAATAATTTAAAAATTAATTTTCAGATAAACATTAAAATAAAATAAGTTGTCATGAAAAATGTCTTGTTATACTAGGAGATACTTAAAATATCCAAGCTCTCTCTTAATAATACTGCAGGGTTCAGTTTGTCACAGCTATAACTTTCAGGCTGAAATAAACTGGTAGGAGAACAAACACAAAATGCAAATTTATCAAACATTATGCAATGCCATTTACAATATTACATTTCTCAAATCACAATACATTTAACTGTTACATCAGAAGTTATTATTAGAAGAATGTTTAATCTCACTCTAATGTAACTTCTGATTAACATTCTGCCTTCCACATATAACTCACGGTAACAGTAGAAAGAAGTTATCATTAGTTACCAGAACAAATCCAGTACACTCCATTGTGAATGTATGGTCTTTCTAATTAGGAAAATGATGTTGTGTATTGTCTTAATCTGCACTTATAAAATCCTCAAAACTACAGTTTGCAGAGTGTAAAGGAGAGCAGGATTAAATTAAAACCTGTGATCCTCAATTTATCTGAATCCTTCTTACATGAACATTAGGATTCAGAGACCCGTATGTAATTTTAGGTGGATATCACACAGTCAGATACAACTATGAAGCTGACAGCTCTTAATAAATCACAGGTCTAACATTTACTGACACTGACTTAGATGTCAGCAAATTTAAGGCTTAATGTTAAATCTGAAAGATGAACAATGATACTTTAGTGAGAAATATAACTGAGCAAGTAACTCATTATCCAAGTTTTAAGACTGATGACTCTCACAACTCCAATTTTAGTCTGAAAAATAGCTAAATAGCTTCAAATGTTCAAATGTCTACTTAAGCAAGCTCAACAGAAAGCTATTATATATAATTTTTTTCACACTGCCTCAAAGTTACAGAATATTTTTTATTTTTCAGAACTCATGACATGCAAAAAGTTACAGCATATTTTTTATTTTTCAGAACAACTCATGACATGCAAAAAGTTACAGCATATTTTTGAATAGCTCACTTTGTGCTAGAGACATTGACAAGGGACTTTTTCTTTAAAGTTATTACTTTGGGAGGCTGTGTTCATCAGAAAGTTTTCATTTGCTGATCATTTTCTTAGGAGTTTCATAATTTAAAGTCTTAAATGTTAACAAAAATTACATACCTCCAGGCAGATTCTTGAATTCAACAATTGCTTCATAGGTGAGGGGTTTTTCCCTCAGATGTGTATATAAAATGCAACATGGATAAGCTGGATCTACATATTTTCCATTGTATTATATATATTTAAGAAGAAAAAATAATTTTGAAAGGATATGAAGTTTAGCACCAATCTTTATATAATAATCTTTCTTTGGTAGGAAAAAAAAGAGGCACCAACTAGAGTCTATTCATAATCTAGGGTCAAAATATAGTACTATTAGTAACAAACCCTTAGTTCCTGAAATAACATTTCAATATGCACTTTAACCCATTAGGGAAGATCATATTAGAAAGATGTATGTGTTTACACACATTTAAAATATTTTAAAAATTGACTCTTCTCATAACTGACAAGATACTGAAAAATATTATCTAGTAAAGAATAAAAGTCATATATCAGAGGCTCCAAAATAGTATCACAGATCTAATTTGATTTCTGTTATTTTATATTGATAGTTCCTATCATATACATGCTTAGTGACATTCAACTCCAAAATACTCTTCTTACAGCACTCAGATTGAAAGACAATGAAATACTTTCAATTGGATTGGGAATTTGTGGATTAATACTATTGCTGGATAGACTCAACAACAGCATTTTCAAAACCTTCAATTGGACAAAAATTCATCGCCTGGGTCCCTGTTCCACTAGTGCCTCTTACAGGAGTTTAATGTGTAAGTAGTAAGGTTCAGGCACAACCATACGATCTGTGGTCACTGATCATCTATCCTCCTGCTGATGAAAACAAGACCTTTTCATTGTCAAGCTGCTAGTGTAATTTGAAAAGCCACTGGGAAGCATTTTGGTAAGTGTTCATTATTGTACCTAGATTATAAATTTCTTCAGGTTTTTCCTTTGTCAGATCCACAGACCACATTAGTTGTTATTACTTTTTGTTTCTTTTATATCACTTATCAAACAAAGCACTTAAGATATTGCACTGATATTTTGACCCCATTAACAATTTGTACTTCCTTGCTTTTAATCCCAGAATCACCAATAATCACCATCCCTTTTGATGAAGCAGGAATTGACTCAGCTGGACGCTGAAAGCTGAGGTAGGTGGACTGTCAAGCTTAAGTGAGTGTCATCAGCAAGTACTTAGAAAGGTTTTATTTTGTTCCTAATGTCTTTCTAACTTACTAAAAACAACACTGAAATCTTTTGTTTCAGAAATGAGGTAGCCTCCTATATTAAGTTTCAAGGTGTTTCTGAGTGATTCAAGGATGTAATAATGAATTTTTCCATGGGTCTTTATTATCTCAGAAGGAGGCATCTGATAATGTCCACATTTATGGTGATTTAATAATTGTGCTTCTAACATGTCTTCAAGTCTCACATTTAGCTATGGGCATTTGGCCCTTTATTCTTGAGAATTGTAACCTATTACTCTATAGTATATTTATCACACAAAGCATTAGTCTCTCTGCCAACAAATAATAAACATGGCTGTGGTTATGAAATTATAGTGAACCCAGGAGCTGTCTGTCCACCTTGTTACTATTAATACTATATTTGCCTCTGCAGCCACTCTGAAACTCAGCTCTAGACAGTCTTTTTATCTCCCTTAGACCAAGCATCCAACAAAAAGCAGTGAGTGTAACATGAGAACTAATTATTAAGTCAGCGAAGTGTCAAGTCTTCCTTCTATGGTATGTTCTTTTTCCACATTACCTGTTACAGATGACAAATTGCTCTTTTGTTTTAATAACAAGACAAAAAGTTTGTCTTTTTAAGAGTTAATTCAATTGTTATGATGATGAATTTTTCTAGTAGCCAAAACACTATTTGCCTTTCAAATTAACAAAGAATACAGATGTAAAGGAAAGTAATAAAGTTTGACTCCCTCTTCTTTTTAAGACAACACATTGGAACAGCAACAATCTTTAACCTAGTATAAAGATTGTTTCCTAATGTTTATGCCAGCAACCATGAAGTTTCCAGTGTCAGAAACTCCCTAAAGAGTTTTAAATACTTGTTTAAATTGTTTATACATTATAAAAGTGGAGCTAATTAACTTATACATTTCCACTTGTATGTTTAAACTCTGAGAATTTATTCTAACACCATTCACCACAAAATGTCATCCAACCTAAGGCAGGTTCCTAAAGAATAATCATTAGGAACTGCATCTGAGAGGACCATTATAATATTCCAAGTCATCCTTCATGATGTGCTCTCAGGACTAAGGTTTAATGGAACCTTAATGGGATGTGAAAAAAAACCAAAGTAAAAAATTATGCTCTCTGAAAATATGCTAAGAACTTGGCAATGTTTTTTCTCAAAGCATTTACCTTAAAAATTTAAGTAAAAAGTTTTAAATGTTAGTACAAGAGATGCCAATTATATGAAATTTATTACTTCCCTCAAATATTTTAATCATGTAATTTAAAATAAATTCAATGTGGACCATTAGAACTCTAAGTTGAAGACTGGGAGCAAGCCATCCTCCAGGATACACAAAATTGGGTGGGATCCATTCTGTGAAACTATAGGGACCAGTAAGTAGTACAGCTAAGCAACCAGTGGAACTAAGTATAGATGTTAATGGACTTTTCAGGAGGTTTTTGAAAGATACGGGGAAGTAAAGGAAAAATGAAAGAATGATGAGGATAAAGATAGCATAAAAAGAGTAAGAAAAAACATGCCTATGAAAGACCATGAAAGTGTGCCACCAGGGACTCCTCAGAGCCACCCACACTCTGAGGGTTGCCTACCCCTAATCTCATACCACATTTTCTATTCAGTTTTCCACTGATTTAACATCAAAAGTCATCTGGACATAGGACAGTTTAGAGTAACATTGGCATAAATTAAAATAGTCTTAAATGCAGCTAAGAGGACTAGAATTATCAGAAGTAAACATGTTTACTTTATAACTAAGTGTACATTTAAAAGTGTGGGAAATTGAAGCTAATAGTATTAAAGGTTTCTCCACACTTGGGCAGAACCGATGGGATTGTCTGCAAACATGTATAAACAGATAATATGGATCACGAAGTGTAAATGAAGTCTTGTCTCTATTTACTTACAGAGTTTGAAGCTTAATACAAGAACTATGCAATTTTCAGTGGAAATGACAAGTCTTGTAGCAGGGCTATAGAGTAAACATTGCAACTATGATAAAAGAGATTAACAGATTTTGAGTAAGGTATAATAATCTGGTTGGTATATTATTAATATTACTTAATTAGTGGATCCTAACACTATCTGCTGCAATAAAAGTTAACCAAAACATTTCTGGAAGCTTCTTTGGCATCTGTTAAAATAGTATCTGATCCAGAGTTTGTATAAAGAGGAACAATTGCTCCCTTTCTTATGTTATTGTTGGTCTCAAATGCCAGAACATTTTGAATTTGAGAATTTTCTGAGTCCTATCAGAAATAGGATGATGAGATAAAAAAGCAAAGTTCTGACTCTGTATTCTTTTCCTCTCAGAAAAGTATCTGGATTGGACAAAAAAAAAAATTTAGGCTTATCAGGTCACTTTATACAATAGTAACATTGTTTTCAGAAATTAGAAAGGGTTTACTTTGACTAAAGTAATAGTTCTTGATTTAAAACACAAATTTTTATGAATATTAAAATATTCATTTTCTTGATTTGTATATTTTAGACTTTTAGAACTTTTCCTTCCAAACATGTTACTAAATATGTATTTTATGGAATTTAGCATCTTACCTTTATACTTTTTCTTTTTAACTTAATATGATTATAGCAGAGTACTCTCCACAATTATAGTGGAGCTTTTTCAGTATTACAGATCCAGTTTGATTCATTCCATTAAACTGAAAACTATGTGTGTGTAATATTATATACACAAACACAATATTCTGAGATCTAAGTTTTATTATAAATATTTAAGTCACTTTGCTCTTTTTTTTTGAGATAGAGTCTTGCTCTGTCACACTGGGTAGAGTGCAGTGGCATCATCGTAGCTCACTTCAACCTCAAACTCTTGGGCTCAAGTGATCCTCCTGTCTCAGCCTCCCAAGTAGCTGGGACTACAGGTGCGTGCCACCATGCCTGGCTAATTTTTTCTATTTTTGGTAGAGATGGGAGTCTCGTTCTTGCTCAGGCTAGTCTCGAACTCCTGACCTCAAGCGATCCTCCCGTCTCGGCCTCCCAGAGTGCTAGGATTATAGGCATGAGCCAGCGCGCCTGGCCCACTTTGCTATTTTAGTATGGAAACTAACCAAGCAAGACAAGTCTTGGGGTTCCAGATTATTGCCTTTTTTTTTTTTCCTCTCTAAAACTGGCCAAATTTTGAAAAGAAAAACATTTTGGAGGTCTTTACAGAGTAAATTTTCCATTTTTGAAATACCCTTTCTGTAAAATTTGGAGGGTTATCTTTAGGACTCGTGTTAAAACTATAAACAAATATTAACATTTATAATGGCATGTTTGATGATTGGTGTTAGCTGTATTTTTTTTTAACTTCTCAAAAGCACTAATTATAACAAGGAAGTAACATTGTATGTAACTGAACATGAATGAAGAATTTGTTAACATAGTACATTTGTCATGTCTAAATCATTTTCTAAAAGCTTAAAATAAGAACATGAAAGAGCAGTATGGTCAAAATGTAGATTTTTTTTCTGCAACGGAACCTTCCACAGACAAATTACCTAAGTCCCCTTATGAAATATGGAACTATTAGAAGTACTAAGTTGTGACTGTGTATGGCACAGTAAGTTAATGAATGTCTTCCCAATCAATCCCCCTTTAAAAAGTATTCATTTTTAAAGGTCTGAAATACTAAAGTAAAAATTCAGGGATATAGGAAACTGTCTCTGTTTTTGTAAATGAGTATAGGGCATGGCATGACTTTGCTTCGAATTTTAGGTCCTCAAACTAATAGCTTTCTTATGATTATACGTAAATGGAAAAAAATAATGGGTGTGTCAATGGGGAGCATACTAAGATAAATTCATATGTATGCAAATTTTTACCAGAAAGTTTTGGAAATGTAGGACTTGGTTCTTTGTATAAGTACTTTAACCTTTTAAGACTCATAAATTTCGTAAACCAATTCAAGCGATTGTTTCTATCAGAAATAGCTATTTTCTTCACAATTATAAACGGTTTTGCCCCTTCCCCCAATTTGTGCCTGTAGTTGCCACTTGATAACATGCCCAGTAAGACTTTGTTTAAATATCAGGTCCTAGTACTAACAATTCGAGAAGTCAGAAAAATTCTAAGTTAAAATTGCAAGGATGTCTTTCATGCATTCTATTTCACTTTATTGTTACAATTTAAACAAATTCAGAAATTTGGGGTGCTTTTGGCTACTTAAGTATAATAAGACACACTGCAAATGCAAAGGGAACAATGTCATAAACTTAAATAGAAGAAATGCCTGATTTCTGAACAGCTCTGCCCTACGAACAGGATCCTTTTCATCTCACATGTTGATTCTAAACACGTCGTTAGCGTGTTCCCAGAAGGTCCCTCGACATTAGAGCAAGTCAGAATACCTTAATTTCATAGCTTATTTAACAGCAGGCAAGCTACTTTAACATAGGCTTGAGGTTTAGGTAGATTTGGTATTATTTAGAATTCAGGCTTAAATTTTGCAAACATTTTTTGGAAAAAAAATTTTCCAAAGAACAGAAGAAATTAAAACAGAGGTACCAGAACTAAAGATACACCATGTGAGACAACAAACAAAATATTTCCAGTCCTAACCAAACTGCAACCTTTTCAGTATAGCTTGAGGTATTTTTAAATATTTATACAAGCTAAATAGCATTCACAGTTTCCAAAGTTGCTTTTTACTGAGATAGCTTCAAATTTTCATAATATTCGACTTTCAGACATGTTTTCAATGTGCCAGAGTGCCAGACAGCTAATCAGTGGCAGAAAATGGTTTTTGTAGTAATAAGGGTTCTATTTCCCAATTACTGTGCTATTCCTAGCATGTGATTAAAAAAATAAGAAATTTGCGATTCATATAAAAGGAAAACTTGCTTAAAATTCGAAAGCAAGTCCAGTCTGGCAGAGGTATATAAGACATTAAATAATAGAATCGGATTCTTTCTTGAAGATTCCAGATGAGCTTGACAGCAGAGAGTTCTGGTTCTCCAACATTTTCTCCATCTTTTCTCCTCCAGTGGTCTTACTGATCTCTCTTTGCTTCTTACTATGGATCCATGGAATAAAACAAAGCACAGCACCTCCAATAAGGGGAGGGATCCCAGCGAGGTAGAATGACACATCATAGGAGCCCAGCTTGTCACGAAGTAACCCTGAGAAGGGAAAAAGCTGTCACCAAGAGAGAATAAGTGTGCTCTTAGGGGTCTCAGATCAGTTACACCGATGGCCTAGTCCCAGCCTAATTCCACCTCAAACATCTCAGATATCAGACATTTTTTAGGAAATGGATCTGAAATATAAATCTTTTCTAATATGAGAGAGGAAAAGATCTCATATCTTTAATTTGGTCACAAAGTACAGGCTTTTAGGTTTTCATACCAAGTTACTACTATAAAAGAATATTTGTAACCAAGCTTTGCATTTCTCAAACCCCCTTAGAGGCCAGTGGGGGCATTCTGACATAGGTGTAAGTATCCTTTTTTTTTTTTTTTTTTTTTTTGAGACAGAGTCTCATTCTGTTGCCCCGGCTAGAGTGTCGTGGCATCAGCCTAGCTCACAGCAACCTCAAACTCCTGGGCTCAAGCGATCCTCCTGCCTCAGCCTCCCGAGTAGCTGGGACTACAGGCATGCACCACCATGCCTGGTTAATTTTTTCTATATATATTTTTAGCTGTCCAATTAATTTCTTTCTATTTTTGGTAGAGACGGGATCTCGCTCTTGCTCAGGCTGGTCTCGAACTCCTGAGCTCAAACGATCCACCTGCCTCGGCCTCCCAGAGTGCTAGGATTACAGGCGTGAGCCACCGCGCTCAGCCTGTAAGGATCCTTAATTCAGCTGAAGGTGGACAGACCACTTAGCTGAAACTTCTTTCATACACACGTAACTCCAAATGTGTCTACCTTTCAAACTGTTCTTGGACCTAATTGTTTGCTTATGAAATAACGGGAAACTATTTTAAATTACAATCCAAAATCATGAAAAATTATAAATCTAAGAGGATGAAGTTAGGTAGTTAAATACATTAAACAATATTAACATTAAAACATAACATAACAGGCCAGGCACAGTGGCTCACACCTGTAATCCCAGAACTCTGGGAGGCTGACGTAGGAGGATTGTCTGAAGTCAGGAGTTCAACCAGCCTGAGCAATGGTGAGATCCTGTCTCTGTGAAAAATAGAAAAATTAGCTGGGTGGGGTGGTGCATGCCTGCAGTCTCAGCTACTAGGGAGGCTGAGGCAGGAGGATCGCTTGAGCCTAGGAGCTTGAGATTACAGTGAGCTATGATCACACCACTGCACTCTAGCCAGGGCAACAGAACAAGACTCTGTCTCAAAACAAAACAAAACAAGCCCCCCAAAAAACAAAAAATGTAACATTAAAACATAATATAACATTAAAATATAAGGACGTATTTGTGGCACTAATTCTGAAAACTATTATTTAGAGTACTTATTATTTCTAATTTCTCTAACAAATACCAGGACTCAGGTTTGGTGTTTATTTTTGTTTGTTTGGAGATAGAACCTTGCTCTGTCACCTGGCTACAGTGCAGTAGTGTCGTCGTAGCTCACTACAACCTCAAACTCCTAGGCTCCAGCAATCCTCCTGCCTCAGCCTCCTGAGTAGCTGCGACTACAGGAGCGTGCCACCATGCCCAGCTAATTTTTGTATTTTTTGTAGAGACAAGGTCTTGTTATTAATCAGGCTGGTCTCAGACTGCTTACCTCAGGCCATCCTCCTGCCTTGGCCTCCCAGAATGCTAGGATTACAGGCATGAGCCACAGAACCCAGCTGACCAGGGTTTTAAAATTTATCTTAGTGTTTTTGAACTTTTGTAACTTTTACTATAAGACTTCAGTTATCTGAAATGTCCAGGGAACATACTACACTTAATATCCGTGTGATGTAAGGCCGGGCGCGGTGGCTCACGCCTGTAATCCTAGCACTCTGGGAGGCCGAGGTGGGCGGATTGTTTGAGCTCAGGAGTTCGAAACCAGCCTAAGCAAGAGCGAGACCCCATCTCTACTAAAAATAGAAAGAAATTAATCAGACAACTAAAAATATATAGAAAAAAATTAGCCGGGCATGGTGGCGCATGCCTGTAGTCCTAGCTACTCGGGAGGCTGAGGCAGGAGGATTGCTTGAGCCCAGGAGTTTGAGGTTGCTGTGAGCTAGGATGACGCCACAGCACTCTAGCCCAGGCAACACAGTGAGACTCTGTCTCAAAAAAAATTAAAAAAAATATCCCTGTGACTTTGTTAAATAGCTGAGCATTTGTCTAGTTAAGTACCAACACACAAAAATGTGTACATTCATTCTGCATACAAACATAAAATATACAATACCTGTAAATACACAATTATTCTATTTTTTGAATCAGACTATTCCATGTATAACTGAACCTTTCATTCTTAGGAACATTAGTGATTATGTTTTTCTGTAATACTACAAGGCACCCAGAACCTACTGGTCAGCTAGGGGCTTTCTGCTTTTGGTTCCCATGTGGTGTTATTCAGTTTGGGGAGTTTCCTTTACCTCCCTTATTCTTGGTCTGTTAACAGACACTTCGGGCAGCAAACATCATTACTGCTAAAGTGCTACTTGTAATCTGCTGTGAACTTGGAAACTGTAAAACCAAGCCTGTAGGGTATAAAAAAAAGAGTGAACAGTATATTACCTGGGGAGAGAAAAAGGAGTGGAGGGTTCTCCACAGGGAGACTGTGACCTTTTAAACTTAAACTCTACTTGTTCTGCTCAGTAGTAACTCTGCTTGCTTGATTTATGACTGGAAATATAGTTCAGGGTTTGAGAATGAATTAAACTGGATTTCACTAAGCTCCTCATGTGCCAAATGCAGATGATGGTACATACATTTAAATTTTATCATAATTGTATCAAATATTCCAATACTAATTCACACCAGCACCCAAGTAATACTGAACATGAGATAGCTTTATACTGTTATTCAGAGGATTTCTAAAGGCAGAATTCACATAACATAAAATTAGCCATTTCAAAGTGAATTCAGTGGCATTCAGTACATTCACAATGTTGTGCAATTATCACCTCTATCTAGTTCTAAAACATTTTCATCATGCCAAAAGGACGTTCCATCCCCATTCAGTAGTTATTCCCCAATCCTCCTTCCTTCCATCACCTGGCAACCATTAATCTGTTTTCTGTCTGTATGAATTTACCTATTCTGGATATTACACGTAAAAGGAATCACATAATATATGTGTTCTTTCATATTTGGCTTCTTTTACTTAGCATAATGTTCTTGAGGTTTACCCACATGGTAGGTAACATGCATCAGTACAGTACTTTATTTCTTTTTATGGCTAAATAATATTCCACTGTGGATATACCCCATTGTGTTTAATCTACTCATCCATTGATGGACATTTGGGTTGTTTCCAGTAAATGTTATTTTTCATCAACTATTCTTCAGGGGGCTGTACGATCTCTTACACAAAGTGTACATATTTGGAAATTTTTCAGAACCTTCATCTTTTTAAAAAAACATGTTCCCATTCTTCTAAAGCACATACTAAGTGAAATATATGAATTGCAAATGCTTAAAGCTCAGAAACTTCCTTTTATACATTTTATTGAGTGTTTTAGATGCCAGTAAGGATAAGGGGGACTCCCCAGCAAACTTTTTCAATATGCCATCTACATCTAGTCTTACAAAAAATGTTAACAGATAAGGCACACATAAAAGCAAAAGACCAGGCCGGGCGTGGTGGCTCACACCTGTAATCCTAGCTCTCTGGGAGGCCAAGGCAAGCGGACTGTTTGACCTCAGGAGTTCGAAACCAGCCTGAGCAAGATTGAGACCCCGTCTCTACTAAAAATAGAAAGAAATTAATTGAACAACTAAAAATATATAGAGAAATTAGCCGGGCATGGTGGCGCATGCCTGTAGTCCCAGCTACTTGGGAGGCTGAGGCAG
>NW_012143745.1:292980-293998 GCF_000956105.1 Propithecus coquereli | reverse complement strand
CTATACCATGCATCTTCTCAGATCAGAGTGGAATAAAAATAGAAATCAACCCCAACAGAAACTCTCATCTTTACACAAAGTCATGGAAATTAAACAACCTTCTGCTGAATGATTCCTTCGTAAATGAGGAAGTAAAGATGGAAATCAAAAGATTCTTTGAACTAAATGACAAAGGTGACACAAGTTGTCAAAATCTGTGGGACACGGCCAAAGCAGTTCTGAGAGGAAAGTTTATGCCTATATCCAAAAGGCAAAAAGAGCACAGACAACCTAATGAATCGACTCAAAGAACTGGAAAAAGAAGAACAGACCAACCCCCAAACCCAGCAGAAGAAGGGAAATTAATAAGATCAAATCAAAACTAAATGAAATTGACAACAGGGAAACTATATGGAAGATTAATAAAACAAAAAGTTGGTTCTTTGAAAAAAATAAACAAAATTGACACGCCTTTGGCTAAACTAATGAAAAACAAAAAAGAAAAATCTCTGATAAGCTCCATCAGGAACGAAAAAGGAGAAGTTACAACTGATGCTGTAGAGATTCAAGATATAATTTATGAATACTACAAAAATCTTTATGCACACAAACTGGAAAATGTGGAGGAAATGGACAAATTTTTAGAAACACACAGCCTCCCTAGGCTCAACCAGGAAGAAATAGAATTCTTGAACAGACCAATATCAAGGACTGAAATTGAAACAGCAATAAAAAACATTCCAAAATTCCCGGACCAGACGGTTTCACACCTGAATTCTACCACACCTACAAAGAAGAACTGTTGCCTATCCTACAGAAATTATTCCACAACATCGAGAAGGATGGATTCCTCCTCAACACATTTTATGAAGCCAACATAACCCTGATACCAAAACCAGGAAAGGACGCAACAAAAAAAGGAAAACTCCAGACCATTATCCCTTATCAATATAGATGCAAAAATTCTCAACAAAATTCTAGCTAACTGAATCCAGGTGCTTATTAAGAAAATAATCCATCATGACCAAGTGGGCTTCAT
>NW_012143745.1:289535-292930 GCF_000956105.1 Propithecus coquereli | reverse complement strand
GGTCTTGTTCTTGCTCAGGCTGATCTCGAACCCCTGAGCTCAAACAATCCACCCACCTCGGCCTCCCAGAGTGCTAGGATTACAGGTGTGAGCCACCGCGCCCAGCCTCATCTTGATTTTATATACATAATCAACTGCCATAATCATCTCCCCCAAGTTCCCCTAGAACTTTCTCAACATTTCCATTAAGTAATTAAGAAGAAAATAACTGTTTTTATATATTTACTTTCCCTCCCAGCCTGCAAACTCTTTGAAGTCAGAATCTGTAAACGATTCATCTTGGGACTAGATATTATGAGGTTTAAGGATCTTGCACCTGGTCAGTACTCTATCAACTCAAATTCATTCATCAAACACTTGATTGTTTTTTCACCTTTGAAACTATGTACACCTCATTGGCAAATGTTACAGATATATTTAATATTTAAGCACCCTAGTCGTAAGGTTCAGAATATTTATTTTGAGCCACTGAACACCTTCATTTCAGTGTTAGAGAAGTTAATAGAATCAGACACCTGATTTTGTCTCCCATATGGTAGGCATCGTGCCATATGCTAGAGATTCCAACAATGCATGAGACTTGGCTCCCACCCTTGGGTTATAGAGAAAGACATTTAAATAAATTAGTGCAAATGAAGTGTTCTATATGCTGCCACAGTTATACATTCAAAATATCTTTGGTACAAAAAAGGAGGAACAGATAATTCAGTAACTTTTTTAAGGCACACAACTATTTAAAACTGGACAATGCAGAAAAAATGTCTTTAAAAGTATCAGACTTTTTAAAAAAGTATGCATATAATAGCAACTATCATTTCTTTAGTGTTTACTAAGTGCTAGGCATTGTTCCAAGCACTTCAGATGGATTATCTCACTGGTGATACTGGTGATCCTAACAACAACTGTATGAGGTGAGTATTAATGTTATTCCCATTTTACAGATGAAGATGATGTTGGGAGAGGTTAAGTAATGTGCCCAAAGCTTACAAGATGGAGCCAGCCTGGACCCCATTGTCCACATGGGCAGCAGCAGGCAATGGGTAGAATTGTTCCTGGAGGGTGCCCTCCAATGACAGCTGGGCTGGGGAGGAAGGGAAAGACCAACCAAAGAAGCTGTTTGGATCGCTATCTTCATCTGCTCTGTTTTTCCTAGGACCCACTAGCACGCCTATGGAAGACCAAACTTGGCAGGACACCTCAGGGCAGCCACTCACAACCTGAGGGGCTCTGAAGGTGCAGAGTGTGATTTCAGGGTGGGATTCAGGAATAGTGGTTTTCACAAACTTTAACACAAGTGGCCCGCTGACATCACAATAAGAAACATGCTCCTCGAAAAATGTTTCAGGGGAGGAGCCAAGATGGCGGGCGAGAAAAGCCACCAGTCAGAGTGTCTCTGCAGAAAAGATAGATTTTAGAAGAAAGGGGAAAAAGTAAACTAGCAGAAAAACATAGATCGGCTGAGGGTCAGAAGGAAGGGTGCCTGAAACTACAGGAGACTCCATGGGAATACGTTGTGGAGGAGAACTGGAAGGAGAAAGGTCCCCGAGAGGTTTGGAGACCAGCGACAAGGGTATGTGGAACAGATAACTTTCCCCTCCCTTGTATCTCGGACTGTTGGTGGGCTCCTGAGCGGTTCGAGAGACCTGCCATCACCAGCCCAGAGACGGCTGCCATCGGTGAGTGGTGGCCTCTTGCAGACCACCAGGGCACCAGGCTCCCAGCTCCCTCGGGGAACCTCCCCACGCGCAGACCCAAGCCTATTGGCAGACGCCATATTACTCCATTCTCTCCTTCCCTTTCCCTAACTGTGGGTGCCCAGAGAGAGACAATTTAGCCATCATATGGAGGGATTTCCAAGGAAAGGGACCTTTCCGTTTGGGGCCCTACAGAAGACTGAGGGGTACTCAGACTGCGAGCTCCCTACCCGCCAGTGCTCCCAGGTGCTGCTTGCCTAGGGACTCCAGGAGAGCAGGGCAAATCCCAAGGTGGAGTGAAATCGATCCAGCTTGGCACCCTGTAGGTGTTTCGAGATGAGCACCCCTCCCCCTGGCAGGGTCAGAGATTGATCTCCAGGACCCAGGGGACAGGCCTGCAGACCAGACCCCATGCACCCAGGTCACAATCACACTGCCCTGGGGCACAGAAGGGATAGAGCCTATTGAAAGAGCCTATTGAGGAGTGTGTGCCTTCAGGGGCAGATCAGCATGCCTGGGAGGCAACCCTCCTCCCAAAAGAGGGCTGTGCACCCAGCTCAGGCTGCGATCCTGGGCAGGGAACCTCCCAGCCCACATCACAGCCAGGGGAGATCCGTTGGCCTGAGTTTCTGCTTGCTGGCAGAGGCCTGGGAGAGGTCACAGAGAGGGGGAGGGTGGAGAGGAGCGAGACCTGCTCAAGAGTGCGGGTCTTGGACAGCCCCAGCCCCCAAGCCCAGACTTTCAGCTGAGTGGAGCCATTTCAGCCCTTCCTGGCAGCTTTGCACGGAAGCAAAGAACAGACCTTTGACCCCTGCTAACAGCATTTGTGGAGCCTGAGGGCAGGCTTACCCAACCCAGCCATTCCCAGACTCACTTCTGGACCTGCCCCCACTGAGATGGAGAATAAGGACACACCTGGAAGTCCCAGGGCCCCACCCACCACCCAAGGCACAAGAGGGCCTCTCCAGAGGAACAAGAGCTGGTTACAAAACCCAAAACCAGCACTGCAGCTTGCTCCTCCCAGCAAGTGCCACCTACTGACAGGGAGGTCATTCTGCACACACTTTTACTGCATCTATTGATTCATCATAAAGGGTGTGATCGAATCTCACCCACAAACACCACCTACTGGCTCAGAGACTAAACAGGGCATGTCATTATCCAAACGAAAACCTAAAGGCAAGAAGGAACAACTGATCCAGATGGGAAGGAACCAGCGAAAGAACTCTGGAAGTATGAAGACTCAAATGGAAAGCACACCCCCAAAGAGGAAGAACAGCTCCCTAGCAATTGACATTAACCAAACTCAGAACACTAAAATGACAGAAGAATTTCAAACACGGATTGTAAGAAAACTCAATGATATGCAAGAAAAAATGGATAACCAACGCAAAGAAACCACAAAAAAAATCCAGGACTTGGAAGAAAAATTCACTAAAGAAATTGAAATATTAAAGAAAAATCAAACCGATCTCCTGGAAATGAAGGATTTATTCAGGGAACTACAAAACACAGTGGAAAGCTCCAAGAACAGGGTAGATCAAACAGAAGAAAGAATCTCAGAGATTGAAGACAACTCCTTTCAATTAAATAAGTCAGTCACAGAGATCGAGCAGAAAATTAAGAGAAAAGAAATAAGCCTACAAGAAATGTGGGATTGGCTGGGCACGGTGGCTCACGTCTGTAATCCTAGCACTCTGG
>NW_012143745.1:267954-281100 GCF_000956105.1 Propithecus coquereli | reverse complement strand
AAAAAAAAAAAAAGAAAAATGTTTCACATCCAGGTTAGTTCTTTTTTTCATACTATCATACCATATAACTGTGTAAATTTTTCTTCATTACTAACATGGTTTTATGGTAAAATTATGATACATTCAAGAATCTGAGTTGACTATTTGAAAAATAAACCTGGCACTTCACACTAGCATTTCTAAAGAACACAATATCCCCATTCTCCTGATTTTTATTTTCTAATTAAACATCCTTTTCTCGAACCCAACTTCCATGAAAGCATAAACATAATTTCTTAGCAGTGGGTAATTATTGGGCTTGCAGCCTGGCAGGTTGGAAAGAACTAGGGCTCAGAGGAACAAGATCAGGTTCTGGCTCTTTGTGACCTTGAGCAAGTAAAGACTTCCTGATGCTTCAACAAAAAGAGATCTAAAGAGAAATCAAAATGTAGAAAGGGGTTTGAAATTAACAAATAGGTAAAGATTTCAGTACTTATTTTTATTGAAAAACTAACCAGACAAACCTTAATATTCCTAATCATAGATACATTTTTATTCTATCTACAAACACAAAAGGAGATAACATAGAAAGTTATTTAAATCTTAGAAAACATATCTATAATGACAAACTCCAGAGAATCTAGAATAAAACTTTAGGACACTACTGGGCCAGATTCAATGGATTTAATTGGTAAAACCACAGACCAAACATTTCCAGCCACACCATTGTAATTATACTAGGTTAGCTTTCAAGAATATATTTTTTTCTTTTAATGTGTTTCATGTTCTTTTCCTATTTTGTTCAGTACAAATTTCTTTCAAGATAAGAAAAACAGCTCTGTAGAATTTTATATTTAGTGAATGTTGGAAGCCTAATGCAGTAGTTGGCACAAAGTCAATTTTGCTTAATTATGAATGCTTTCTTGGAACAATTTATATAACATGAGTCCAGGCACTTTACTTTTGGTAGTTTTCCTGATTTCTTTATCCATTTTTGGCCTCTTCAAATTTTTGGTCTTTGGTCAGTTTTGTAAAAAATTATTCACTTAAGAGTTTCAAATTTATTACTATATATTTTAAACATATTATTTCTTAATACTTTACCTGTTTGCAAGTTCTCCTTTTCTCAATTCAAACTATATTAATTTATATTCTTTTTTAATTATTTGACAATGATTTATTAATTTAGTTGTTATTTAACACTAAAATTTTTAGTTTTCTTTTAAGACTCGAGTTTATAGAAATTTACACATTTATTCCTAAAGCATTCCTCAGAAAAATAACTCACTGCTTCTTTCTACCTTATTTGTAGCTATATTAGTGATGCTCTTTCCCAGCAGATCTTTCCACCCAAAATGTAGCTAAATTAGGAGGTAAGTAGGCCAAGCTGGTGAGAACACACCTGTTCCTCATACACAAGGACACCCAAGTCACCAGGAACACATGCCGAGGGTTTAGCAAACTGTACATATAAGAGGCTCAGTACTTCCTCATCACTCCAAAATAAATATTGATCTGTACATACTGGGCCCCAGTTTAAAGGATGAATAAGCTTAGTATTATATACAATCTTTTTTTTTTTTTCTTGCAAACACAGCAGCTCTGGTTAGATGCAAATAAGAGATTCAGAAGCTCCTCATTTTCTTCTAGGCTCTGGCACTGACATTAGACAATGACAGTTTAGATGTCTATATTGCTTTTGTTTGCTTAAAACCATCCAAGGAAGTATCTTTTGTCATAGTACCACAGGCTCTAAAAGAATTAACCCCCTGTGAGTTAGTTTGTTTACCTAAAGATAAAAATTTTTGTGCTATTACCTTTCCCATTTCTTTGTTATCACAAAGAAAACATTCTGGGAGAAATGTCAGGTTAAGTTTTGCTCAGGAATCTAAGTGTAGCTCAAGAGGAAAGATGAGCTGCACCTGAATAAGCAGAAGGCATTTTTGGAGACAGACACTTAATTGGCCACAGTTAGATTCAAGTGTTGATCCTATAAGTTTATTCAATATCAACTTTCCAGACTTTCGCAGCCTCTGGCTAGGCACTCAGGACAGAAAATAGTTGGCAGCAGAGTTCTGCTGGTCCTCCACAAACTAAAGAGAAATGTTTAGGCCACATAGCCGGATGTGGCTGGTGGCCATAATATTTTCTAAGTGTTTCACAGGGAGTCTGTTCAACCTTTTCCATGGCACATGAGTACTATCCTTTCTACCTGATGGAGGAACTGGCACTTGACGTATTCATGCCCAGTGCCAGTCTAGATGAGATTATGGCAGGGCACAGTGGCTTGAGCCTATAATCCCAGCTACTTGGAAGGCTGAGGCAAGAGGATCACTTGAGGCCAGGAGTTCGAGACCAGCCTAGGCAACATAGTGAGATTCCCCTATCTCAAAAAAAAAAAAAAAAGATGAGACTATGAGTATGGGATCTCTGATTCTTTATTTAGGCTAGAGAATTGTTAAGTATTTGGATACCATTTTGTAAATATCCTAGGTGTGGTAAAGTATATACCCTCATCCCAAGACATCTTTAGGAAAATGTAAAATGCTAAAATGGAATGAAAAAAAAAATTGGGCAACACTGATCAGTTTACTCTACCTGAACTGGAAGAGGAAGCTTACACAGGAAGGTGGATATGAAAGTCATTAATTTTTCTAAGTTACAAAAGTAACTCATGAATATATTCTTTAAAAAATTCAGCCTTAGGCCGGGCACGGTGGCTCACGCCTGTAATCCTAGCACTCTGGGAGGCCGAGGCGGGCGGATTGTTTGAGCTCAGGAGTTCGAGACCAGCCTGAGCAAGAGCGAGACCCCGTCTCTACTAAAAATAGAAAGAAATTATCTGGACAACTAAAAATATATATATAGAAAAAATTAGCCGGGCATGGTGGTGCATGCCTGTAGTCCCAGCTACAGGCATGCACACAGGCATGTTGTTTGGGTTGTCCGCTTTGTATACGTGGACATGATTTCTGCTTCCATATGTCCATGTCACAGAGATACATGACACAATGGAAAAGTGACATAAATCCAAAGTTTTCAATTCTTTCATGCAAGGTTATAACTTTCAAACCTTTGAAACACTCTCACCCTTCTAAAACATCTACATATTAACAAATTTGCAGTAATTTAATGGTAATCAGAAAGACGCACCTGTGAGGTTAGGGAAAATGTTAAGATGATACCAGGGCACATGCAGCCTTTCCTCTCCCAATAAAGTACATACCCCAGGAACTTCTGCAAAGATTTTCTTTAACCATTATTATTCTATATAATGCAATTCAATCATCTCTTCTGGCAGGAGCAGTGGATTTCACTCAGCATTTAGAGTTGTTAGGTTGAAAATTTAGAATTGTTAGATGGAAGTTTAAATTCAGAACCGTTAAGCAGAAGTGTCAGATATGGCTGGGCATGGTGGCTCATGCCTATAATCCTAGCACTCTGGAAGGCCGAGGCAGGTGGATTGTTTGAGCTCAGGAGTTCGAGACCAGCCTGAGCAAGAGCGAGACCCTGTCTCTACTAAAAATAGAAAGAAATTAGCTGGGCCAACTAAAAATATACAGATAGAAAAAATTAGCCGGGTATGGTGGCACATGCCTGTAGTCCCAGCTACTCAGGAGGCTGAGGCAGAAGGATTGCTTGAGCCCAGGAGTTGGGCTGCTGTGAGCTAGGCTGATGCTATGGCACTCTAACCTGGGCAACAGAGTAAGACTCTGTCTCAAAAAAAAAAAAAGTGTCAGATATATTCCTAAACTCTGTTATCTATAAGCAAAGACTCTAGGGCCCGGGCACAGTGGCTCACACCTGTAATCCCAGCACTTTGGGAGACCAAGGCAAGAGGATTGCTTGAGGCCAAGAGTTGGATACCAGCCTGGACTACACAGTGAGAACCTGTCTCTACAAAAAAAAAAAATTTGTTTTGAATTATAAGCAAAGACTCTGATTCAGGATAACTAGGTCTCCTTTCTTGAGACCGATTCCAAATCAGGATCGGCCTTAAGTATTTAACAGAATATTAAAACATAATAAAGCAAGCATTTATTAATCATCCAGCCTGGACCAAGTACTTTACATAAGCTGTCATCAAGAATCCTCACCACAGCCTGATGTCGGTTTTGAACACAAGTTGGTGGTAGAACTGGAGTAAACTGGTGTCTCACTCCAGAGCCTGTGCTCTTCTGCTCTGCAGCCTCCCAAACTGGGGATGACTGTGATCCGAAACTAGATCATGTGGGAGGGTTGTGAAAAAAGTGTCTGTGTCACCAGTGTTCTAGGCCCAGCTGCTACTCAGAAATGGCTTCAAGGCGACAAGGAGGGAAGAGAACTGTCACAGCCCCATGTGGTTGGGCTATAATAGTCAAAAGCAGGGAATGGTTACATCTGAGAAAACACACTACCAATGAAAGGGAAGAAGGGAAAGTAAGCAGAAGAACATTCCAACCCTTAAAGGCTGGGCCAAAAGGCAGACAGCCAGGGAGGCAGAGAGGGAGAAAGAGGAATGAACAAACAGGCAGAGCTAGAGTCGGTTGTAGCAGAGAAGAAAGAGCCAAGAATCAAAAACCACACTGAGTGTTTGGGAAGTTGGGGCAGGGAAGCCAGGAAAAAGGAGAGGCAGAGGGGAGCGACTATGGGAGTGAGTCCAGTACCCTGCATGGGTTGGCCTGTGTGTCTCCTGTGCCACTGTGTTCTCAAGGTGGAGTCTACCCAGGGCTCCCAGCCGTCACAGGACACACTGAAGACTTTCTTACTCCTTCACAGGCCTGTCTGAAATGCAGCCATCACACCTGTGACTCAGCATATACGGCTGGGTGCCCCAACACTGCGCTACATTCAGACGAAAAAATTAGATAAGACTTAAAAGAAGCCAGGTTGTGGCTAAACTTTGATCCAAAATGAAATATCTGACCCACAATACTGACTTTTAACTTACTGCTTTGTAACTGCAGACCAACATGGGACAAGTTAGGAAAGGCTATATTTTCTTTTGTAAATTACTTGAAATACTCGAGTATTAAAATGCACTCCCAAAATGTTGCAAATGACCTATTTGCCCCATTTGCAGGGGGAAAACTTTCAAAAGTTGTTTTGAAGTAAAACATTGATGTATAAAATGTATCATGACTTCATCCATTATAGCACCTTAGTCCAGGCCTCCATCACCTGCACCACTGTATTGTCTCCCAGCTGGTCTTCCTCCCCTCTTGTACTCTTGCTTCCCTCCCTGAAGTCCATCTTCCACATACAGAGCAAACACAGTGACTTTAAAATGCAAAATCAGACTGACATTCTCCAATAAAGGCCCACTACACTTAAAGCAAAATCTCTTCATCTTGGCTTTCAAGGCCCTGTATAATCTGGCCCCTCCTAGCTTTCCAGTCTCTTCCCATGTCACTCTCTCTGTCTCCTTGAGTTCTCAAACACACCCAGCTTTTTCTCTCTCAGTCTTGCTTTAGGAACTCAGGGACCACGTCTGTCTTGTTGGTATCTGGCGGGTCTAGGCTGGTGCTTGGGGCACAGGAGGTCCTCATAATTTTTTGAATGAATAAAAAGGAAGCTGACAATCTGTAATGCAACAAATGTGCATCAGAGGGCTCCCTTGGCACTTGAGAACAAGCCTATAAATGTTTAGCTAAATGTTAGACAAGGATATCCACAGTGAGGTATTGATAAAAGAGGGAATGATCATAATATAATAAATACATTTCAAAAGTACCACACTACCAACTGTCTACAATTCCTTCTAGCTGTGTGAACAGATGCTTTCCTGTGACAGTCTGCCTGGACCTACACACACACAGATACCCATAGTAAGGTAGCTTCTCTGTTCCTCAGCATTCACATCTATAAGCAGAAATAATCGGGTGTGGTAGCTCACACCTGTAATCCTAGCACTCTGGGAGGCTGAGGCGGGAGGATTGCTTGAGCTCAGGAGTTTGAGGTTGCTGTGAGCTAGGCTGACGCCATGGCACTCTAGCCCGGGCAACGGAATGAGACTCTGTCTCAAAAAAAAAAAAAAAGAAAAATCAGCTGGGCATGGTGGCACATGCCTATAGTCCCAACTATTCGGGAGGCTGAGGTGGGTGCATCACTTGAGTCCAGGAGTTTATGGATGCAATGAGCTATGATCGCATCACTGCACTCCAACCTGGGTGACAGAGTGATAACCTGTCTCTAAAAAGAAAAAAAAGGCCGGACCGGTGGCTGACGCCTGTAATCCTAGCACTCTGGGAGGCCGAAGCGGGTGGATCGTTGAAGGTCAGGAGTTCGAGACCAGCCTGAGCAAGAGCAAGACCCCGTTTCTACTAAAAAATAGAAAGAAATGATCTGGACAACTAAAAATATATATACAGAAAAAATTAGCCGGGCATGGTGGCACATGCCTGTAGTCCCAGCTACTCGGGAGGCTGAGGCAGGAGGATCGCTTGAGTCCAGGAGTTGGAGGTTGCTGTGAGCTAGGCTGATGCCACAGCACTCTAGCCCGGGCAACACAGTGAGACTCTGTCTCAAAAAAAAAAAAAAAAAAAATTAAAAAAAAGAATAAATAAATAAAAAAGAAAAAAAAATTATAAGTAGAAATAATGACGGTACCTCCCTTAAAGGGCCGGGGCAATCATTTTACTGTGCTAAAATTTCACCTATTTTTCAAGACCCTGCTCAAATACTGCCTTTCCTCTCTAAGAGGTAGACATGCTTAATCTCTCAATCTTGAATACCCCCATGTGGCTCTCCTTTACCTCCCTTCCACAGCCAACCTTTTGGACAAAGTTTCTATATTTCCACTTGTTCAACTGATCATGATCAGTCTTTTGCACCTCACACTCCACTGAAACCATTCTCTGTAAGATCCCTAATGGCCTGTTGCTAAATCCAATGGAAAAATTTTAGTCTTCCTGTCACTAGCTACTGACACTGCTGACCACTCCTGCTCCTAGAAACATTCTACTCCCTTTTTTTTTCTTACCAACCTGGCTACTCCCTTCAGTCTCCCTTGGAAGCCTATAGTCCTCCACTCACCCCATATAGCCCATGTCTCACAGGTCTCTTATCCAGACTCTCCCATGAGCTCCAAACTCAACTTGGCTTTCTCACAGACACCAGAAGCTTAACATGGCAAAAATAAACTCATCATCCTATGTGGATTTACTGAATTATAAATCTTGGTAAGATAGCAAAACCATCTACTCTGTTAGACCCAAGCCACAAATCTCAGATCCAGCTCAAGTGGCTCCATCAAAGTCTCATCTTCTGTATCCCTTGTTTACTCTATTTGCTCCCTTGGTTCTTTCTGCCTAGACTACTTCAATAGTCTCCAACTAGTCCCTGTGTCTCCACTCTTTTTTAAATAGTAGCTTTGTTGACATATAACTCACATACCATAAAATTCACCCACTTAAAGTATACAATTCAGTGGGTTTTAGTACATTCACAACATTGGGCAACCATCACCACTATCTAATTTTAGAACATTTTCCTCACCCCACAAAGAAACCCCATACCCAGTAGCAGTTACTCCCCATTCTTTCCTCCTCTCAGCCCCTGATAACCACTAATCTACCTTCTTTCTCCATGGCTCTGCCTGTTCTGGACATTTCACATAAATGGAATCATTTAATATGTGGCATTTTGTGACTATCTCAACTCTTGCCCCCTCCTCCACGCCATTCCACCCTTCATAGTTTCCAGATTGATCTTCATACAACACAACTCATGTTAATCCCTGGCTTAAAATCCTTTAATGGCTCCTGGTAGATGTCGGGATAGAGTTCATCCTCTTTTATGTATGTAAAGGCCCTTGCCAATCTGCTTCCTGCCTGTACCCCCAACCAATCCATCTACTATTCTCCCTTTATTTCACTCGAACATTCGGTTTCCCGGACATAACATCCCATATTGACACTACCACGTCTTTGCCCGTATGGTTTCCTCTGCTTGGAGCATCTTTCTCCATCTTCCTTATCTACATACCTAGTCCTCACCTCTTAACACTGCTCAGACCTCACTAAGTGATTCAGAAGCTGGGTGCCTCTGCTTCCATGGCACCACCTAGCACACTCATTATTTCACTGTGCTGCAACACTGCTTAGTATTTGTCTCCTAAGAGATTACTAGCTAGTAACTGAGGGCACAGACCATGTTTCATTTAACTCTGCAGCATTTAGCACAGTATCTGGCATGAAGGAGTCACTTAAATACCTGTTCTGTTGAATAAGTATCAGTAATGATCTTGGAATTAGCATATTTTTATGCACACCCCACAACACCCAAGGGGGTAATTTTCAATAAAGAAGCTCAAAAGTTACACATGCACCCAAATTTCATAAGACATTACAAAAGGCACAGGATCTGCACATGACTATGAGAACTATGCCAAAAAACATTCTTAGAAAAAGTAATGGGCAAAAACCATTTTGGTTTGCTGGAGTTCTACAACAAAACAAAGAAGACTGTTGTTTCATTGCCAATTTCTCATGTTTAAAACCTAAACTCATACTGATTTTGTCCTTGAAAAACTGCTTGTAGAAGTTATGTTCTAGAAAATGTTTCTTATTTTTATAAAAAAATTTAAGCATAGAAGTATATTTAATGAGCCATTAGGTAATAAGAATAATTTTGTTAGGGAAAAGGTATAAAAAAGTACCTGCAGATAAACCTTCTTCACACCAGGTACATAATCTGCAATCCGGCCAAAGAGCAGTCGTCCAACTCCTGAAGTGATGCCAATACACATGAGAACCACCTCTTTATTTTTTTCATCTTGAAATCTTTCCTTTACATGTTTCATCTGTAGACCAAAGAGAAGGAAACCATAATATATATGGTAGGAAAACTTGACACGGTTTGAGGCTATGCATCAAATGCCTTTGTTTTTCTACAATGTTATGGACTCTCACCCCCTTCCAAATTGAAGTAATTATAAAATTTATTCTGTGGTAATTTTTCATGAAAATATATGAACAAAATCTAATATGATCTAGCTCACATAAAAAGAAATAGGAGTTTTCCCAATAAAGGGTTACCAGCACACACTTGATAAGCTAACATTAAGCCATTAGCTAAAGGAAGAGAACAGAACCTCTGAACACACCACAGCCTTGTTCTCTCAAGGTCACCCAAGGACCTAGCACATTATCTACTTCTGAGAGACAGTTAAAGGGTCAATTCTTGAGTTTCATTTCTTCTAGGAGGACGTGAACCAAATTGATGGCCCTGAAATAAGTATACTAGAGCTTCCAGGATGAAAGCATAATGTTCTCTACCTATGCAGTTGCCCATGTGAGAACAAATAAAGATTCAGAGGCAATTTAACACAGTTCAAAGACAAGCCTCTGGGCCGGGCACGGTGGCTCACGCCTGTAATACTAGCACTCTGGGAGGCCGAGGCGGGCGGATTGTTTGAGCTCAAGAGCTCAAGAACAGCCTGAACAAGAGTGAGACCCCGTCTCTACTAAAAATAGAAAGAAATTAATTGGACAACTAAAAATATATATAGAAAAAATTAGCCGGGCACGGTGGCACATGCCTGTAGTCTCAGCTACTCGGGAGGCTGAGGCAGAAGGATTGCTTGAGCCCAGGAGTTTGAGGTTGCTGTGAGCTAGGCTGACGCCACGGCACTCTAGCCAGGGCAACAGAGTGAGACTCTGTCTCGGAAAAAAAAAAAAAAAAGATGACAAGCCTCTGGAGAGTCAGACTGCTTGCTTCAAGTTCTGGTTCCCTCTTTATCAGCCTTGCGACTTTGGGTAAGTTCTTAACCTCTAGGGTCTCAGTTTCCTTATCTATAAAATGGAAATTGCAATAATACCTACTTCAGAGGGTGGTTATGAAGATTAAATAAAATATCGTGTAAAAAGCTTAGAATAGTGCCTGGCACACAGTTAATAATACTCAGATGTTAATTTTAGTCTCTTATTAAAAAGACCTTTCCCCTCCATTTACAGTCTACTTAGAACAGTGCCTATAGTCACCTGTGGGCCATTGATAACCAGTAAGTAAGCATATTTTGTTCGACTTTTCCATAATACCTAATAATCATTGTCCTCCACATCAAACATCAGCCTGAGTTCTGGAAGTCTGCAAGCAAATTTCCCACCAAGTTCAATGGCCCATATGGTTCCCACATGGCAGTGAGTAGTCTTTCTGGATGACATCTGCGTAAGACACTTTCATTTTGCATTTTTTAAGCCTATTTGTTTATCTCAACGCTGTCTCCTTTCTTTCTTCTCTTTGAAAACTAGTAAACGTTCTCCCTAACCGGTCTTGCTTCCCCCAGCCCCTGATAACCACTAATCTACCTTCTTTCTCCATGGCTCTGCCTATTCTGGACATTTCATATAAATTGAATCATTTAATAAGTGGCTATATTTTCACACTAGTCTAGAATAATCCTCCTAAATATGGCTTTAATCTCATCAATTCCTTATTCAAAGGTTGCCCACTGCCTACATTTACACTCCTTAGTTTGGTATTCAAAACCCTCCATAATCTGTTGCTAATCTATCTTTGTACTTTTATTACCTACTGATCCTTGGCTCAAAAATAGAAAATTCACATTTCTATAAGGCCTAACCAAATAACATAAAGGATTAAAATGGATTCACTGGAGAGAAAGGGCACACCCTTCAGGGATTATTACCATACATGACTACCAATGTTGTCAGATCTAACTGCCAGCCACCTTTTATTTTAAAGAAAAATCAGAAATCTGGATTTCCTGTAGAAATGCTGGTACTTAAATTTAGAATACTGTGTGATCCAACCCTACAAAAGCTAAACAAAACATGTCTGCAAACTGCATTAGGCCAGCTTTGATCTCAGCCTTAATCCTATCTGGCCCAGTAGGACAGGTTTATTCACAATGTCAATTAAACATGCTAATATGTTCTTACCTCTCCACATTTCTGCTGCCTCTTCTACCCTCTTTGACTTTCTAACTTCTTCTTATTGCCTACGGTTTTCATTTGGCAGCTTAGGTATTAAGTGTTCCTACTGAGCCTTGTTAGCTTCTTTGAAAGTTCTTGAGCAGACTCGTCATGTAAAACTAGACATGCACACCTGCCTGTCTTAAAGGCACCTCAAAGTCAACATGCCCCATGCTGAACTCATCTCCCCCCATTTCACTTCATACTACCATTTTTGCCCTAACTACCCACGGCAGAAAACTGACAACCATCTTAGATTACACCATCTTCCTCTCTTCAAATCCAATCCTGATGATGTTACCACCTAAATCTCTCAGACTTGCTTCCTTTTTGGTCCATGGTCCCTGTAGTATTTTAGTTCCATTCTTATCACTCCTCATCCGGACCACAACAGCAGCCTTCTAACATGCTTCTTGCTTGAGCGCCCTCTCCTAAATCTCTCCCCTCTAACCTATATTCCCTGAGGCTATTAGGTTAAGTTCAAAATTAAATGTCACTTCTCTGCTTAAGATCCTTTTATGGCTCCCCTATCCCTTAGAGTAAAGCTCAAACTTCTGGTTTGACAGATGAAGACTTCTGCTTTGCTATCACAAGGTCACCTCCAGCTGCTTCCTTAAGCACACTGTGTTAACACTCTGGCCAATTGAGCACTGAAATACAGCTAGTTTGAATTGAGAGATGCTGTAAGTGCAAAACACACAGATGATTTAGAAGTCTTTTTTTTTTCTCCCTGCCCCCCTAGAAGTCTTAATGGGAAAAAAAGCATGCATGATATCTCAATAATTTTTAGGTATTGATTCATGTTGCAATATTTTGGTTATTATTGGTTAAATATTAATAAAACATATCACAAAACTAATTTCATTTGTTTCTTTTTACTTTTTTTTTTAATGTGGCTATTAGAAAATTTAAAATTACTTATGTGGCTTGCATTACGCTTAAGAATCTACTTGTGGCTGCAAAGACAAAGACACTGTTGATGAAGGTGACTTCAAGCTGGCTTATTTCTCCAGGCCTTTATTACTCCCCATCAAGTGCGATTAGACAAAATTGAAAGAGATGGATTCCAGCTCAATTCTGGAGGAAAATGAATGACCTGATCTAAGCCAGGTGGGATATAATTAATGTGCACTCACTGGCTTTATTTGAAATTTAAATCCAGACCCCAATGTATTGATCCACTTCAGGAAGCACCAAAAGGATCTATTACGAGTTTTCAAGAAACTTTCTTTAGTATTCATAAGACTGAATTTACCAGTCATTCTTTTGATGAAACCAAGAACATCTGCTGCCAGATTGCTATTATTCTTTATTAGTGGTTATTTTTGCTCCCTGCTCTACTTTGTAATTCTTCAAAGGAATAATAAGGTGAAATGTTTGGAGTCTTTTGAAAGAGGGTAAATTGGGTAATTCAAATTATGCTTAAATGGAAACTTAATTCTTTAATTATATGGGACATTATTTAATCAAATTTTGTTATTGTTGTTATTTAAATAAAGAAAGCTTCTAATACTCCTTACCCATCCCCCACCAAAATCTGCAAACTAAAAAAGTTTGTTTAGTCAGTGAGTGAGGCAATCTGGGGATGCTGGATCTGTGGGTCCTAGATATCCTTCCTCACCGAGGCAGCAGTACCCAAAAGGTCTGGTGTGTTCTCTTTGTAGCCTGGTCCTCCCATGACCGCTACTCACTATTTTACAAATTTCTGCCCATTTCTCCTCTTCTGGAGACTGGTATGCACTTTAGTTCAGCAGAAAGTATGAATATTGGGCAAAACTTTGAGTTCAAGTGGCAACAAAAATAGAATAAAAAAAAGAATATTGGGCAAAACTGATATTTTTTTTTTGAGTCAGAGTCTTGCTCTGTTGCTTGGGCTAGAGTGCCGTGGCATCAGCCTAGCTCACAGCAACCTCTAACTCCTGGACTCCAGCAATCCTTCTGCCTCAGCCTCCCTAGTAGCTGGGACTACAGTCATGTGCCACCATGCCCAGCTAATTTTTTCCGTATATTTTTAGTTGTCCAGATAATTTCTTTCTATTTTTAGTAGAGACGGGGTCTCACTTGCTCAGGCTGGTCTTGAACTCCTGACCTTGAGTGACCCTCCACCTCAGTCTCCCAGAGTGCTAGGATTACAGGCGTGAGCCACCGCACCTGGCCCCAAACTGATATTTCTAATAAAGAATTGCATGGGTAGAGACATGAAAATGTTGAAGAGATGTTTTCATACTTAACCTATTTTTAAAACCAATAT
>NW_012143745.1:259021-266859 GCF_000956105.1 Propithecus coquereli | reverse complement strand
TGCTCAGGCTGGTTTCGAACTCCTGAGCTCAAATAATCCGCCCGCCTCGGCCTCCCAGAGTGCTAGGATTACAGGCGTGAGCCACCGCGCCCGGCCCCAGAACTGATTTTTTGAGGTGAGGGCAGCAGCCTAAGGAAGTGATCATCTCACTGGAATGGCCTCAGCCCTGATCTCTCTCCTCTCCACCTCTCTACTACATGGGAGCTGCAGTGCAAGACATTTGGAGGTATCAGATGGTGTTCTTCCCCTGAGAATCCAAGGCACAATCCTCTGGCTCTCAGACAATCAATCATGAAGCTAGTTAAATGGGTGGCTATAGCATAAAATCAGCTCTTGTAACACTGATGAAAGTGCATTAGAAACTCAAGCTTCTCTTCACCAAATGGTTTCACAGTAGAAGAATGCCCAATAGAGGGGGACCACAAATCACTTTATTTACAGAAGCCCATGAAACCCAGTGGTGGTATACACCTGCAAGGCAAGGATGCCACTGGTCAAAAAGGTCCAATAATGACCTACTGTACTGTTTTCTCAGATTGTGTTATTTGGCAGTGATGGTCACTAGCCTCATTATCCCTCACCTTCTCCCCTTTTTAAGGGGATGAGTACTTTTTCTTTTTGCTGTAGTGGAACAATTAGAACAGAGGATGAGTACTTTTTGCTTAAAATCTTTAATGTTTATGCAGTTTTTTTGTGTGGACAAGAGTGAATTTATTTTAGATGCTAATCTATTTAAATATCCAGGAATGCCTCCGAAATATCTAGTTGATATATTACTCTTTATGTAGGAACACCTATTCACTGCAAGTTCTGTCTTTCCTCCAAAACAACCCTAGATGTTGCTACATACATCATAGGCTGTGACACCCGTAACCACCTACACATTCCTCCCAGAGCAAGTATACTTTTTCCCCAAGATATAAGCCCTGGGTCTGGGGTTGTTATGTGGAGATCTCCTGTCTTGCGGCCACCTAAGATCATGCTTCTGTTAGTAAGTTTCCCTAATAAATCAATCATCTTATACCAGCAAACTGGTATTGTCTGCTTCATTAGGGAGTCACTTGGCATATACATTCCTTTCATGGAACATATTACTTAAAGAATAGGATAAAACTTTGGTGCACACAAGTTACACTACATATCTTTGACGAATAGTGGTTAAAGAAGAACAGGAACTACTGCAGACTCTTCAAACAAAAATAACTTTATTTCTAACAGTGGACTTGGAGTAACAGCTGACTGACTCATGTACAAAGTGCTAACAAAGGCCAGGAAAGCAGGGCAATGCCAGGCCCAGCGGAGCACTGCGTACTGTGGGGCTTAAGGAACTACACCTGTCTTTGCAGAACTGAGCAAAAGCAAACAACACCCCTCCCGATATTTGTCATCCACTATTGCTGCAGTTAACTATGCTCTTTGGGGGATAAAAAGATTTCAGTCAGTTATCATCTGTCCTTGTCTGTGATGATTTTGGTTCTCTGATCTCTGCCCTTCCTCTTCAGATACACATCATAAAACTGAAAACAGAGGTGGACAACATGTGCATTCATTTTGTATCTAGGTGAATAAACTCTTTGGGGAAGGGAGGGGACCTGTATCTTTTCATTCGCATGGTACATCCAAAAATGGGATAATAAATGCTACATAACATTTTCAGTGATTATGGAATTCAAACTGATTTCTTCAACTTCCTATTTTCCAATAGGGATACTAAATTCAGAGCAGTTTTACTCACTGCTGTTCACACCAGAGATGAGCAGCTTCAGCTTGTTGTTTCTCATTTGCAAGTAGTTTGGAGTGATTTCTAAGACTATATCCATCCAACATTTGAAAAGCTACACCATACCTCTCGAAGATCATTCTGTTTAAATATACTTTTAAAAAGGTAAACTCAAAGAAAAGAGACTGGCCCCTTTAAAAAACAGATGTATGTTTGAAAGGGAGTAGAAAGCCTGCTAGAGTGGTTAATGGATAATCTCAGAGTTTGTTGCAAATCAAAACTTTACACTACCCTTTGACTTCAAAGTAGGATGAAGAGAAATCTTCTGAATGGAATGAGAGGGTTTGTTTTGGCTTCTTTCTTTCTTTTTTAAACAACTGTGTTTCTTCTATCCCTGCTTTTGGTCAGAAAAGGAAAAAAATTAAAACAAGTGGGGCCTTCCTTTAGGAAATTTTGATGAGAATTGCACACCGGTGAGCCAAGTGAGGTGATTACAGGTAGAAGAAAACTATCTCCATAAACTTGGGTACAGAAAATTAAGCTCTTTACACCAAAAAACATCGAAATAGGACTTTATGGCCAATAACAGATATTCGTTGCTTGTATCAGCCTCAAAATGTCATTTTAGCTTGTTAAATCTGATCAACTGTGCCTTGAAACTAAAACATATCTCAGATGTGCTTGAAGGGAGAAATTTTTTTGCCTGCCAACATTTTTAAAGACTAACATCTTTAGGCAGCCCAATGCCTGGTTTCTAGTGATATTTCTGTTGTACCAGGTGGACAGCAGACCTTTGGCCTAATGGGACTCTAGGAGGCATGGGTAGTTGGTTCTGTTTGTTTTTTTAAACAGCCGGTCTTTCCACTTCATTAAGATGGGTTTCCATGGTGTCAGTAATCACACATGGCACTGTTAAGACATTATAAAGTAAGGACTGAGAACAAAAGAGTAAAGATTTCTGGAGTAAAGATTATTTAACGGCCACCAAGGGATAGAAAAAGAAGAGTTCAGAAGGAAGAGATAGATGCCTGATGGTTTGAAGAACTTTAACCTAATTTTGAAAACATTTCTAACTCTAAAAATTTTTTTAAAGTCTTTGTTATTTTTCCCTGTTTTTTCTTTTTAAATTAATGTGAAAACATACATATTTAATTTAACTTTCAATCTTTTTTTTTTCTTTACTTTGATCCAAAAGCCTTGGGATTTCCCTGTTTTTTAAAAAATAATTTTCCCTGGATTACAAACAAAACGAAAAAGTAAATAGTCCATCCTTGATATGGCATCATTTAGATAAGATCAAGATTTAGTGAAATGTTCTAGAGGAATTATCATCTAAAACCAATTTGGATTTAGATGCCAGTTTAAGTAACCCTGAATTTTAAAGTTTCAGGTAGGCTTCACCTTAAAATAGAAAATAAATCATTAGGATTTTTAGGTAACTTGAAATTATTTAGTTACCCTGATCATAATTTCTGTGCCAGATATTTTACAAATTATCAAAGAAGTGTTCTCTTCCTTCCCGAACAATGAAAGGTATTTAATCTGTTGCTTTATTTAAATTTTTATTCATTCCACCTAAATCCAGATTTGATTCTGAACAGTTTTCTTGGAGTCTTACTCTTGGCATACCAGATGCACCACTGTCGGATCTTGGTTGCCGGCTAGTTTGAATGAATACAATGGACTGTGTCTATGCTGGTCATCAAGACAGCTCCAGAGGGCTCAGCCATAGTCTGCAGCCCACCTCCATGACCAACTGATTCCAATACTTCACTAGAACACTTTGAAGATACAAATCGGTTGCAATGGCTCTGCAGATGTGGAATCCTGTTTGTGATTCATGCTCTTTTGATGCATAATGTGATTCCATGTTTTATATTTATTAAAAAAGGGGGGAAGGGAATATGCTCTTTAAACTTACTCCTGGATTGATCTGGTGATAAAGTCACCTATCAGCTAAATGTGCATGCAAATGCAAATATTAATAGATAGGTGTAGGTTATGGAGTCCCTAATCAATCATTGAATTACAGTCATACACTACATAATGTTTCGGTCAACGATGGACCACATATACAATGATGATCCCATAAGATTATAATACCATATTTTCACTGTACATTTTCTATGTTTAGATATACAAATACTTACCATTATGTTGAAATTGCCTACAGTATGCAGTAGAGTAACATGCTGTACAGTTTTGTAGCCTAGGAGCAATAGGCTATACCATATAGCCTAGGTGTAGACTACACCATCTAGGTTTGTGTAAGTACACTCTATGATGTCTGCACAACAAGGAAATTGCCTAATGATGTATCTCTCAGAATGTATCCTTGTTATTAAGCAACACATGACTATACATGAATTTGGAAAAATGGTCCAAAGTGAACAAATGCACCCAACAAAGGCTAGTTCAAATTAGCTTAAATCTTAGAAGTTTAAGATAGGCTTCACATTAAAATAGGAAGGGACAAATTCAGAAAGTATTATTTAAATCGCTAAGACTTGGGGTAACTTACTTAGTGATCCTGCAATAATGGCAATAAGCCAAATATTTTATAAATTCACAAAATTGGTTCTATTTCTTCTTGAACAATAAAAGATGTGTAGATTTGTTTTATTGAAATTTTTATTTAAAGATTTATCTGATTTTTGAGAGAAATAAAGAAATTAAGCCATTAGTTCTTATTCAGCTTCTTAATTTTGCCCTTAACTCTGAAGTGAGGAAAAATTGATCCTTCCATGAAAATTCTACCTTCTTCTAATCTGCCTGCACTAAGATTCAGGATATTGACGTTGGCTAGAGTGCTACTTTGCCAAAGTCTTCCATCCATATTTCTCTTCTAATCTTTGTCAGGCACACAGTGTTGAGTCTTTTCTATTAATCCAAAAAGCCATCTAATTGTTGACTCTCACCCTAGTACCATCCACAAATTTTAATTTTTTTTTTACCCTGAATGAAGATTAAAAATTGTTAGGATTAGGCCTAGATCATTTTCTTTCCATTGTTGTTATTTCCACATACTTCTGAGATTGTCTACCCCAATTATACCTTTTCTTAGTCCTGTTTCAGAGTTGTGGGGTAGGGGTTTGGGGGACTGTGATTAATATTATGATCATCTCTTGATATCCCTGCATTCCAGGACCTCCACAGATACCGATATCCGAGGATGCTCAAGTCTCTGATACAAACTGGCATAGTACTTACATGTAACCTACACACATCCTCCCATATATCTTAAATCATCTCTAGATTCCTTATAATACCTAATACAATGTAAATCGTGTTATACTATATTTTAAACCTCAGACTCCTGGGCTCAAGCAATCTTCCTGCTTCAGCCTCCCGAGTAGCTGGGACTACAGGTGCACGCCACCCTGGCTAATTTTTTTTATTTTTTGTACAGATGAGATCTCCCTATGCTGCATAGACTGGTCTAGACTTGTTGGCCTCAAGCCATCCTCCCGCCTTAGCCTCCCAAAGTGCTGGGATTACAGGCGTGAGCCACCTCACCTGGCCTAATTCTGTATTTTTAATGCTCTACACATTCAGAGAATGAATTCGGAAATGATCCCTGTATTGTTTTTCTATTTATATTATTTTTCATTGTTGTATTGTTATTTTGTTGTTTCTGTTTTTCAAATTTTTTTTTTGTTTTTTGAGACAGAGTCTTACTCTGTTGCCTGGGCTAGAGTGCCATGGCATCATCTTAAATCACAGCAACCTCAAACTCCTGGGCTCAAGCGATCCTCCTGCCTCAGCCTCCCGAGTAGCTGGGACTACAGGCATGCGCCACCATGCCCGGCTAGTTTTTTCTATATATTTTTAGTTGTACAATTAATTTCTTTTTATTTTTAGTAGAGACAGGGTCTCGCTCTTGCTCAGGTTGGTTTCGAACTCCTGAGCTCAAACAATCTGCCTGCCTCGGCCTCCCAGAAAGCTAGGATTACAGGCGTGAGCCACTGCGCCTGGCCCTGTTTTTCAAATATTTTTTATTTGTGGTTGGTTGAATCTGTGAATGTGGAACCCTCAGATATGGACTGTATTTTAAATATGTTCACTTTTGTCTTGTGATTACACAGTGTTCAGAAAGAAAAGGACCACACTCCACTTGGAAGATAGATAAGAAAGTAGAAGGCCTGAGTCCTCTGGATAAAGGCAGCCTGCAGAGCAAAGAGAAAACTTCCCTGGACTGGGAGCTGGAAGGCCTTTGTCTTTGGAAATGTCTTTGGAGTCAAATTATGAGCTCTACTCATTACTGATTCTGAGATCTTGGGCATAAGTTTCCCAATCTCCAACAAATAGTGCACAACTGGTTCATAATTTGGGTAGTACCACACTTCTGGGGGTGTTTTGGAAATTTATGGGGGCTATTTTTATCTTTCTGATACAGTTTATTTTTTTATTGTGGTAAAATTTGTATCACATAAAATTTACCATTTTAACCATTTTAAAATGTTCTGTATTGCTAAGCACATTTACATTGTTGTGCAACCATCACCACCATCCATCTCCAGAACTTTTTCATCTTCCCAAGCTGAAACTCTGTACCCATTAAACAATAGCTCATTTCCCCCCTCCCACTGGAAAACACTATTTTATTTTCAGTCTCCATGAATCTGACTACTCTATGAATCCACCTCGTCTAAGTGGAATCACACAGTATTTGTGCTTTTGTGTCTGGCTTACTTAAGTTAGCACAATGTCCTCAAGGTACATCTATGCTGTATAGCATGTGTCCCAAGCAGTACCTTACTTCTTTTATGCGTAATCTTCTTTTATTTCTCCTTTATGTTACAGGTAGGACGTTACTGATTTTTTAAAAAAATTATGTGGTAGGCTTCATTATCCAGGAATTTTACTTCAGGAGAGAAAAGGTGGCACTAGGTATAGCACTACTCTATACATTCCAGGGTTGTGAAGGTGAGAGTGATGCAGAGCTTAGAACACATCTCACAAGAGGGACAGGGAATCGGGTAACTCCTAATCCTAGGCAATTCCCAGCCCATCAGTCAGAGCAGGCCCTGTGGGCTGAAGAGCTGGAGCAAGGGGATACCTGGCAGGGAAGAGCAGTTAATGCTTGAGGCATTACCAGGCAGCTAAGAACTTTCCTCTGGGAAAATATGAATAGGGCAAGGTCAAGAACTATGAGAAGTCCCCGAGGCAGCTCCTGAGGAGTAAGGAGTATAAAAAAGAAAACCAAACTCACATAAGCAGAGATAACAATTAAGTAGAGACAGGGACACTTGACTTATGTCAAGGACATTATAACACTTCATAAATTCAATCATCAATATAGGGAAGCATTCTAAATCTCACAGACATGCCTCAAGAGGGGTGTGTGCATCCGTTAGCCTACTTGCTGGATTGTGGTCACCCTCAGGCATCCCATTCTGCTGGAAGCTGCTGTAAGGGTGTGAGAGGCACAGGGACATTATTTTACCGTAGCAGGAATCACTGTGTATCTGTTGCCATCCACTTCCTTTAAGTTATTCCACGTTGAAACTAATCTAGATAATCATAAAATCACTTTTAGTGCTATTATGTAAGATTTAAATCTCATCCTGTCACTATACATGTGTGACCTGAGAAAGTCTCTTGACCAACTAACTCCTTTCCCTGTAAGATGAGGATAAAACTCTTCTCACCTTCAGGGATTATATATTCAAGAGCAAAAAAAAAAAAAAAGCACTTAAACATAAAGTGCTATTAGAATGGTAATTAGTAGACCTTGTACTACAGTGACTCAACCAGCCTATAAACTCAACCTGAAATCAGTAAAAAAAAAATGTATTGAGTGCCTGGCACTAGTTAGGTGCTGGGGCTGGAGCAATGACAAGGAGACTGTCCCTACCCTTGTGGAGTATCCAGTCTACCTACCTGTTCCTTCCTTATCATTTCCTGAGGTGTCAGGACACTTCCCACACAAAACTCCCCAATGTATTTTGCAGATAAATCACAGTTTTCACCAGCCTTTCCCATACTTATATAGAATACATTACACAATATAAGGCCCTAACAAAAATACACTGCTGCTGCTTTTTAATTTAAGTTAAAATTGGATATTTTAAAATATTTGTGGATTTCTTCCCCCCCATAAATTTTAAATCTTTTA
>NW_012143745.1:254250-256811 GCF_000956105.1 Propithecus coquereli | reverse complement strand
AAAAAAAAGAAAGGAGGAAGAAAGTAAAGAAAGAAAAAAGAAAGTAAACAAAACCTTTAAACCCTAGTACTTACTTAAGTACTAGTACTTAAGCTTCCAGGCCAAAAACAAAATTAAAATTTTAAGGCCAACTATTTTAATCTGGTTGCAATGCAAAGAAGACTAAGATAGGGCAACTCTTCAGCTATACAACTCCATTTTAACACATTGACTGCCACACTAGAAATACAATTTTTTCCCTGGGACCACAATGTTTTATTAAAACAAAATGATCTTTCTAATTTGTTATTCTTTTATTGTTTTCTGTGCATGAACTATATGTAATGCAATCTACGTTTTTAGAATTGTCAATATTAATTGTAACAATACAAACATCAATAGGTAAGATTTTCACAAACCAACTGCAGGGTTTTTCTTCATGAGTCCCCGGGCTCAAAACTAGCCTGAGTTAAATACAACTCACATGGCAATTAATGTGTTAAATCAGTAAGTAATTTTCCAACATTTCACAACCATCATCCACAAGGGTTGGGGACATGTAATGGATCCCAAGGCTTTGCTTCTGTCAGAACCTTACAGTGAACAGAGATAAACACAACTAACAGGAGAGGTCAGCTTGAACAGTTCATTCCTGGCCCAGTGTACAGTGACCTCTAGTTTACAAGGATACCACTGTGAGCCTTGCATTATCACAAACAGTCTGCCACACAGCAACCCAGACCCTGGGCTCCCAATATATCCATGAAAGAAAGACAGCAAACCCAGTACAACCATTACTGGCAACTCTAAAGAAACAGGCTGTGTCATAATGACAACGCAACCTCCTGATTGGGATATAAACCCTATGGGTTGACCAGGCTTAGGAAAGAAAACAATTTCATTCCTCTAATAATTCTGTTTCTACCATGCACACATTTACAGTTTAAGCTTTAATAAGCTTCCATTTATTTTCCATGGATATTCTTGGATATTACACCCAGGTCTGCCACTTTTTTACCTATGTGACTTTTGGCAAGCAACTTAATCTTTCTGTGCCTAAGTTCCTTTACCTGCCTTTTTGATTGGGAAAAAAAGGAACGCAACTAAGTGACTTGTACAGTTCTTTTCAGCGCCTACGTTATTGTTATACTTTTCTGGCAGGCTTTTAAATATTTTATTTAAAAGCCACACTTTTAAGAAGACCCAAGCTCAAGCCTGGCTGCACCATGTACCAGCTGTGCAAGCTTAAACAAGTTGTCTCACCATACCAAGTCTGGTGCCTTCCCAACTAACTGGAAGCACTGACATTGCCTATCTCACAGGGTGGTCCTAAGACTCCAATGAGAGACAATGTTTGTGGGAGCTTCTTATAAACTGAAATGTTAATAAAAATGTAGGCAATCAAAAAGAAATGTGGGAAATCAATAAATGTTACATTTGTTTAAAAGAAACTTGTGGTTTAGAGCAAATCCTTGCCTGGCTTTGAGGATTGGACAAGCAAAATCTTAAACTGTGCTCTGAAGTCTGGATGTTGCAATTGTTCTTACCATTTTACTCTAAGAAAAAAATCAGTTCAATTTGACATGGATGCAGAGATAGATAGATTGCATAATTGTCCACGTTTGTCATTTGGCACCTCCAAATTGGTAGTTACTTCCTTCTATCTATCTATTTATTTACTTATTTTTTTGGAGACAGGGTCTTCCTCTGTTGCCCAGGCTGAAGTACAGTGGTGTGATCATAGCTCACTGTAGCCTTGAACTCTTGAGCTCAAGGGATCCTCCTCAACCAGCCTCCCAGTAGCTAGGCGTGCACCACCATGCCCAGCTAATTTTTGTTTGTTTGTTTTTTGCTGATACAGAGGTCTCTCTGTGTCGCCGAGGCTGGTCTCCAGCTCCTGGCCTCAAGTGAACCTCCTACCTTGGCCTCTCAAAAGTACTGGGATTACAGGTGTGAGCCACAGTGCCTAGCCGGCGTTGCCCTTTAAATGAGCTTTTTTGCAATCAGTTTTGAGGGTCTATAAACTTCCTAATTACAAGTGAGCTGCCTAAGCAGAGAGGGGGGAAAAAGAGCCAGATAGATATAATAAGGATAGAATGGGAGGAAAGCACGGGGGAAATGAACAGTAACACGGGCAGCTGGGGACTAACATTTCAGGGATGTGCAAGACTCTTTGGGTGAAGGCTATTCCTGACAGTGCGAATACATATGCCTGTTTCTCCGTATATTCTATAATCCTCAGAGTTAGTGACTGCAAGGGCTTCTCTAAAAAGATGCCCCAGAACTTGGAGATAAGGTTAAATCAGCAGAAAGTTACTCTCAACGGATCAGACAACTCTCCACGCCCCACTGCCAGTCACCTCGTAAATGCTGGGCAAAAGCCAATGTCTATGTATAATTGCACAAAGGGAAGATTCTTGAAATTAAGATTTCTATTTCTATTCAGCCTATAATAGTTTTATTTTCTAGTTGATATAAAAATCATGAAAGGACTCTTACCTCATCAGCTAATTTAGGCTTCTCAAACTTGAACAAACTTTAATTTGATATCAATCCAAGGATTTGAGAGATAAGCAAATATC
>NW_012143745.1:252197-254200 GCF_000956105.1 Propithecus coquereli | reverse complement strand
CCATAAATTTTAAATCTTTTAGAGGTTTGGGGCCTACATTCTAGGGATAATTTCCACACCTGAGTAAACCATGCATCATTTCTAAAAACTACTGTTCAACTATCTATAAATATTTATTTTTAGGTAACTAAGTATAATTTGGAACACATAACAAACTGCTCTGTCTTACTAAAAGCAGCAGCTCTGTTTTAGTTTAATTATTTGTATATGACCTGTTTTCTAGATTTCTTATATGTTAATTTTGTCCTCTTCTCCTATTAAGCTCCTATGCTAGTATATTGCATTTTGAAAAGAAAAATATTCTTTAAAAAAAATAGCTTGTTTTGGCGAGAGTGTTCCATAAATATTTAACTTTACCAGTAATGAGTCACAAGTGGTCAGAGAAATAAAGGTCCTTATTCATCTCAAGCAGGAGAATGCTGGTGAATACTGCCTAAGGCACAAAACTGATAAATGGGCAAATTTTCACTAACCTGAATAGTCAAATTGCAGCAGATGTTGAGATCTGAAGGGAAATAAATGCAAGGTTAGAAAAGCTAGAAGAGCAAGAAACGCATAGACACCATTGAAAAAAATCTGAAAAAAAGTGGGAACAAAGTGAAGGAGAGAAGATGTCTAATCATTCACTTCAATAACCACACAAGAACTGAGTAATACTAGTGTATTATTAGGAGAGCTAAGTAGTTAATGAAGTATATGAAGAAAAAAAACAATGATTGGTTCCTACAGCGAAGTATGTAAGAATTTTGCATTTTCAACATGCAGATTTTAACATAATGTATCAGATAAAAATAAGTTGGATAAAAAATTCAACTGTTGACTGGCCTTAAAGATAGAGACTGGAGAAATTCTATGTTATAGGCAAGGGCAACAGGAAGCTGTTTTATTTTTGTATATTCCAAGTACCTAATACTGGCCTTTACCCATAGGATGTGCTTATTATTACCTCCTCAATGAGGCTGTCCCTGATTGCCCAAAGTAGTCTCCCTCCATCACCTTCCATCTCATTTTGCTTCCTTCAGAGAAAATATCACTATTTGAAAACTACCTTGTTTCTTTATGTGCTTACTTGTTTATAGAGCTCTGTGAGAGAGACAGCATCTGTTCTCACCACTGCATTCCCCACACCTGGAATGCTCCTGGCACACAAACGAATGAATGCTTGAATCTGTTCGACTGATTTGTAATTATAGGAAGTCACACACACACAACAAAAACAGTGACAGAATGGAATAACCCATTCTAAATCTATTCTACTGGTACTCCTGCCACTTACTGTGCAAACTTGAGAAAAGTAAACCTATCTGAACCTCAGGTTCTTATCTATTAGTAGGAGAACCAGTATTAGCACTGCTTTTCTCATAAAGGGTTACTGTGATAGCTGAATCAGAAAATACATGTGTGAAGTAAATACCTTCATATCCTTTTTGGAAGTTCATTGGGAAAAGAATGAATAAATGAAATGAAATAATGAATGAAACATTTCCAGGCCACATAACAACAAAAAAGTAAAAGAAATGTATGTAGGGGGTCATAAGTGTATTTAATCAGCACATATGAATCTCAATGGGTAAATTCTGATATTTAGATTAATATATTATACAAATAACCTTGTGTAAAAAAATTTTATAAGCCTATTTGTGAATAAAAAATAGAAAAACAAAAATGGGAACCTGAAAATCTTAATAAAAAAGCAATGTGATTACTTTTTATTATACAAAGTACCAAAACATTATGCATATCTAATAAATGTCAAAATAACAATCAACATAAAGATAATTAGAATAATAAGCCAAAACAAAGAATAAAAAGAAAGGAGGAAGAGGCCAGGCGAGGTGGCTCACGCCTGTAATCCTAGCACTCTGGGAGGCCGAGGCGGGTGGATTGTTTGAGCTCAGGAGTTCGAGACAAGCCTGAGCAAGAGTGAGACCCCGTCTCTACTAAAAATAGAAAGAAATTAATCGGACAACTAAAAATATATAGAAAAAACTAGCTGGGCATGG
>NW_012143745.1:245728-249027 GCF_000956105.1 Propithecus coquereli | reverse complement strand
GCCTTGGCCTCCCAGAGTGGTAGGATTACAGGAGTGAGCCACCGCGCCTGGCCAAGAGGGAACGTTTTACAACACACCAACTCTTTAGAGTCCTCTCAGGGGACTAATAATCCACCACTGGCCTTGGAGAGTTTATATGTGACTCTAAGTTTCAAGCAGTCTACTTTTGTCCATCGTCCTACAATAGTATTTATGTTAATCAAATAAAGGCTAGATCTTGCTATAAATCTGTATATGTGTACATTTTTGTTCTGCTATGCTTAATGTTCACTGCAGAAAGCAAAATTGAACACAAAGCTATATATGGTCCACATTCTGCTTATCATAGGTTGTAAAAAGTAAGTTTTCATGGCCTCAATTTTCTCCTATTCACAATGTACTAGAGATCAAACGGGAAGATGTTGGGGCTGGAAATAAGGTTACATGGTATCTTTCCATTCCCCTTACACCACAACAAAAGCTGGATGCCTCCAGAGTCCTCTCCCTGGCTGCAAGCACACTCTGAATGCTGGGACAGCTCAACATCGCCTCTATTCTTAGTTTTGAGAGAACAGAAGGGAAATTTGCAAGGCAAAGAAAACTTTTGTCTAGGCCCAGTATGGCTGAAAATAGCAGCATGCCCATCTCTGAGGTGACTTGATGAATAGCAGACTCCTTCATAAAATGAACATGGGACTTAGACCACACGTCCCAGACCTGTGTTCAAATCCAGCTTTAAGAATAACTCAATGAGTGACCTTGAATAAGCACAGCTTCACAGAATCATTTCCTTGGCTCTAAATATATTATTTATTACACTTACTACACTCATCTTTGTGACGGTTATGTGAAAATGCTTGACACATAATGGATTCTTGGCAAATGATATCTGAATCTCCCTCTGGGGAGCCCACAGAAGGACAAAAGCTTATACACTGCTCCTACCTGCACGGCTCAGTGCCCTGAGCTCTGGCCTGCAGTGGCATTCCTGCTCCCAGCACAGCTCAAGCACAGGTGCTCTGGCCAGTGAGGTCTGACCCATGGCAGCATCTCTCTCGCATTATTCAAAGCTAAAAAATATCTCTTGAGGTACCACATGCCCCATTTATTGACTTTTATGCCTCAAAATTTCATTTCCAATTTAAAAATACAACTTATTTAACTTATTTCCCTTTTTTTTTGAGACAAAGTCTCACTCTGTTGCACAGGCTAGAAGAATGTTCATAGCAACCTCAAACTCCTGGGCTCAAGCAATCCTCCTGCCTCAGCCTCCTGAGTAGCTGGGACTACAGGTACACAACGCCAGGCCTGGCTAATTTTTTTTTCTGTTTTTAGTTGCCCACTAATTTTTGTCTATTTTTAGTAGAGACAGGGTCTCACTCTTGCTCAGACTGGTCTCAAACTCCCGACCTCAAGTGATCCTCCCGCCTCAGCCTCCCAGAGTGCTAGGATTACAGGTGTGAGCAACAGCACTTGGCCATAAATACAACTTATTTCCAATTACAAGTGGACTTGAAGTCCACTTAATTGCCCCGATAGTAGGCATAGCATCAGGTAAACAGGATCTTTCTCCTAGGTTAAAATTTCTTTCTTTTTTGTTGTTGTTTGTTTTTTTGAGACAGAGTTTCACTCTATCATCAGGCTAAAGTACACTGGCATCCTTAAAGCTCACTGCAATCTCAAACTCCTGAGGCTCAAGTGATTCTCCTACCTCAGCCTCCCGAGTAGCTGGGACTGCGGGTGCACACCACCACACCCAGCTAATTTTTTTCTATTTTTAGTAGACAGGGTCTGGCTCTTGCTCAGGCTGGTCTCAAACTCCTGAACTCAAGCAATCCTTCCCCTTCGGCCTCTCAGAATAGCTAGGACTATAGGTGTGAGCCACCATGCCCGGCCTACGTTAAATTTTCATTTGAAGAACAGTTAATTACTATCAGCCACAAAACCAACCCACTTATATCTTATTGTGGAGTTTTCTTTAACAAGCTAATGAACACATATATTACAGATTTCAACATATGAATTGGTCATCTTCTTGATAGAAAACTATATACATCTAAAACTTTAAAACTAAAATTTGCCCCTAGTAATGGTCTAGAGTCAAAGAACAGAGGTACTAAACAGCTGATTTTCAAGGTGAGTAGCAGGGGAGAGATATGAAAGCAATTGAAACTAAATCATCACTCTCATATTGGCAATGGAGCACATCATGCCAGTGAGAAAAGTTCTCATCTGACTGACGTGGCCCTGTGCTCAGTGCCCAAGCAAAGTTACATTCGCAGACTTGTGGCCAGGCTATGGGTCTGCATCCTGCATCCCATCCTTATACACCACCCCAGGCTCTTTGAGACTTCAAGTGGTACTGAAGACACAGTTGTTTCAGAGACACAGCAATTCTTCTATTTATCTTAAAATTTCGGCATAAGCATATAAAGCTGTGTGTCAAAGCAAAACACATCAACTCTCTTCTCCATCAAAAGGCAGCATTAGTGGTTACCCAATTATTCTGAGGTTTGCGAGTTTCAGCTTATTTGTAGAATAAGTGTTGAATGAATAAGCATACCATCATGTCCTATTAGTACAAAATGTGAAAGCACCGAATCCTAGCCACTAGACCACCAGGGAACTTATTAGTACAAAATGTGAAAAATCATTATGGCATCAAAGTAGAGAATTTCAAAGATTAAAATGGTGAGAAAATGAATATTGCTCATATAGTATCACTTTAGACTTACCCATCATACATCCATTCAACAAATATTGGAGCACCCACTGTGTGCTAGGCACTGTGCTACATGCTTGGGATCTTTCAATGAACAAAACACAGAAAGATCCTTAACCTCATGGGGCTTACATTCTAGCAGAGGTATATACACAGATAATAAGCAATTATCATAATAAATAAGTAAACCATATAATATGTTAGAAGGTATTAACTGCTATGAAAAAATAAAAGGAATAGTGGGAGAGGGTTTAGGATACTGTGGGGGTAGAGGGCAGAGGGAGTTTTAACCAGGTGGTCAAGGTAAACTTCATTAAAAGGTGAACAGGGCTGGGTGCGGTGGCTCACGCCTGTAATCCTAGCACTCTGGGAGGCCGAGGCGGGTGGATCGCTCAAGGTCAGGAGTTTGAGACCAGCCTGAGCAAGACCGAGATCCCCATCTCTACCAAAAAAAATAGAAAGAAATCATCTGCACAACTAAAAATATATATAGAGAGAAAAAATTAGCCGGGCATGGTGGCGCATGCCTGCAGTCCCAGCTACTCGGGAGGCTGAGGCAGAAGGATTGCTTGAGCCCAGGAGTTTGAGGTTGCTGTGA
>NW_012143745.1:240505-245678 GCF_000956105.1 Propithecus coquereli | reverse complement strand
CTAGGCTGATGCCACGGCACTCACTCTAGCCAGGGCAACAAACCGAGACTCTGTCTCAAAAAAAAAAAAAAAAGGTGAACAGCAGGAGCAGAGTGAGCAAGATGGACAGGGACAGAAGAGCTCAGAGGGATAAAGGGGGCCAGATCATGGGGAACTTTGCAGGCCACTGTAAGGACATTAGTTTTTATACTTAGAGAAACTGGGAGCCATTGAAGGATTTTGAGCAGAGTGACTGATGTTTAGAAAGAATGCCTCTGGCTTCTGTATAGAGAACAGGCTGCAGGGGGCAAGGAAGGAAGCATGGAGACCAGACAGGAGGCCACCGCAGTGATCCAGGCTAGGGGGCAGTGGCCTGGGCTAAGGTGTTAGTAATGAGGATGGTCAGAGGTCAGATCCTGGATATATTTTGAAAGGAGAGCCACCAAGATTTCCTGACTGGATCAGGAGTATGGTATGAAAGAAAGGAGAGCCAAGAATGACTCCCAGGTTTTGGTGCTTGATTACCTGGAAGGATGGACTTGCCATTTCCTGAGATGAGGGTGGCTGGGGGCAGAGCAAGTTTGGGGGGATAAGATCAGGACTTCAGGGTTGAACATGTTAAATCTAAAACATGTAGCCTGGCATGGTGGCACATCCCTGTAGTCCCAGCTCGGGAGGCTGAGGCAGAAGGATCACTTGAGTTCAGGAGATCGAGGCTGCAGTGATCTATGATGACACCACTGCATTCTAGCCTGGGCAACAGAGCAAGACCCTGTCTCAAAACAAAAACAAAACAAAAACAATGCCGGGCATGGTGGTTCACACCTGTAATCCTAACACTCTGGGAGGCCAAGGCAGGAGGATCTCTTGAGGTCAGGAGCTTGAGACCAGCCTGAGCAAGAGCAAGACCCTGTCTCTATTCAAAAATAGAAAAAAAAAAATGAGCCAGGCAACTAAAAATAATAGAAAAAATTACCCGGGCATGGTGGCACGTGCCTATAGTCCCAGCTGCTCAGGATCCTGGAGCCCAGGAGTTTGAGGCTGCAGTGAGCTATGATGATACCACTGTACTCTAGCCTATGTGATAGAGCAAGACCCTAACTCAAAAAGGAAAAAAAAATGATGTTCACATAGCTGGTTAAATTCTTTGCCTTTCTCCTTTCTGTAATATCACGATTTGGATTAGTTGAAGAAACCAAACAAATATGGCTATGGCAAGCTACGGCAGAGTGAATATACTGTCATTGTAGGCACAACCTTTACCTTTAAACTCACTATACAATACTGTTACTTGCATAAAGGTACTACATTAATAATTATCAGTCACTATCTCTGTGACCTTGAGCAGTCATTTAACTTCTCAGTGCCTTAATGTTCTCGTTCGTGAAATAAGGATGATACATCACAGGTATTACACTGTTGAAGATTAAATAAGAGAATGTATTAACACATAAATGTACTTTGTAAACTATAGTCATTTTTATGATTACATTTACTGGGTTTTATGTTCCTTCAGAACAAGTTTTTATGCCTTAAATTTGTGTCCCCTTCAACAATCAATAAAGGGTTTAATTTGAACTGAACATCATCTACTAGTCTACAGAAGGATTTGAGATACCTCTTCCCTGTCTAAGAAGGAAACTGGTGCCTCATTCCATGAAGCCTGGGTTAAATATCCATAATTCAAACCTTAAATTACAGCAAAGTAACAAACTAAGTGTATTGCCAAAGATGAGATTTAAATAGCTTGCATGGCATTTAACAGTCTGGTGTTTCCTCTACAATGTGGCTTTCAGTGCTATAAAATTTGACAAAGAGAAAATCCCAAATAAAAAATGTCAACACATTTTGTAACAAAACATGCCTGGAAGGAAGGAGAGCAGAAAGAGGGATGGTTTGTTAATAGAGTTAGTAAAGGTTTTATTGTTCTATGTACTGATTTATTGTCTCCTGATTACAATAGTATCTGTAATGTTGTCTAACTTATCACCCACAATGAAATTTGATTTACTTTAAGAAATAACGTACTTATTAAATTTCCTTAGGCATACTCATCTTCTCCCCCAAGAAGATGGACACATTTGGTGGTATACCCAGGAAAGTGGCCCAGTGTGCTATCAATACGGTACTAGATTTGCTACCAGATAAACATAAAGGAAGGGAACCAAGCCTTGCTCTGCAATTTACTACAAGTAATTCTTGGGACATGGTTTAACATAGAAATGTCAATGATGGATGTGTTTTACAGTCTGTAAAACAGGGGCTAATATTGTTTATTTTGCCTACTTCACAGGTTTATTGTGAAGGTCAAATGAAGTAATATATGCACAATTAATTTACAAATTGTAAATATATAACTAGAAGTATCTAGATAGTAATCTACCACTTCACCTTTGGTAAACGTCTCGTATGAGCAAAGCTGAGATACTGACTTCCCTGGATGTGTTCACCTAGTAGTAGCAAAGAGAATTTTTTTAAAAAAAAAGAATTTCTATTAATCTTTGAGAAAGGATACAATAAAGAGGTAGGCTGGTAAAAGTTGATCCTTTCACAATAGATCCATATTCAAAACAAAAATTAGCTTCAGATGGTTCAGCTATACCTTCCTAAAAGTGTGACTATCAGATTAGGATGTAGCCATATACTACATGTGTGACAGGGGTCACATATGAGGTCATTTTACCTAGTACCTCAGTCTCTGGAAATTATCAAGTGGCTCAAAGTGCTAAAATCTCGTCCTTCCCCATGTCTCCTCATTCGTCATCCCAGTTGCTTCCTCAACTCCCCTGGCAAGAAGAGAATAGGAGAATTGAGAAATTAAAATTATTCTTATCCTGAATCATGTCAGGGTAAAAAAGAACAAAAAAATTATTCTTAAAACCAGGACATGCCTACCAACTCTCCTCATGTTTCCTAGCCTAATTCCTTCATGAACTACACTAATAATTGATGAATTTGGTTGATGGTGTAGTTACTAACTGACCCCTTGAGTCCAGTAATTCTTTGAACTGCTGTTATTAACTTTCACCAAAGCTCTTACCTAAACAAAAATCACACAAGTGTCCATAAGTAGACTGTAAGCTGGAAAAGATCCAAGTTCACGCACATAGTACACACACAAAAAAGTATGCTAGTGTCATTTTTGTTTATTATTTATCGTCTATGTTGAACTGTAAATACATTTTCAGTCATAACAGTAAGAGAAAAGGAAGAAACATAATAAGCACTTTTGAGCAAATTTTGCCAGGGGCAAATACTTTAGACACTGCTTATTCTTGTTTCAGTATAAAGAGGCTGAAGTTTATCTCTTTGAAATAGAAATAAACAATATAAACTCCTTGAGCACTTGAAATCCTAATTTCCTATAAAACTCTAGCTCTCTTCCCTCACTTAGAACTTGCTTAACATTTCTCAAATATTCCTCTGAATAGAATTCCCATTTTCCCAGAAGTATCCCACAAGTAGATGTGACGCTTCTTTGTGTCAAAGAAGCGTCAAAGCCATTAGCTTTTTTCCTAATTACCCAATCTCTGCACCTTTCCATTGAAAAATAATTTACTGATGTTGGCAGAATAACTACTCCAGCTTTGTCCCTGATAAGAGTCATTTGAAGAAAAAGTGATCTATCAAATGTTTTATATTGATGTAATCTGTTCCAAGATTTTAGCTTTCCTTTTTTTAAAATTGTTTTTGTTTGTTTGGGTTTGGGGATTTTTAAAATACCAAAGCAAACCATGAAACATACTCTCTGTTTAATGGTCTAACGAATGTGTTGACCTTGTCTTGAGAGATCTTTCATTTTAAGAGTCCCCAAATTACAACCATGATGTTCGAGGCCAACTTCAACCTGATCTATCTTGCTCTGCAAAGAAGTTTTCTGTATGAAATAATAATACCCATTATCAGCAAAGTTGAAGAAGCATACTCACCAAGTGAACATAAGGCACAAAGTATCCAAAAAGTGCAAGTGGTATTCCAACTGCCCACACTGCATAAGCTGTCACCTTGAAGATGCCAAAATTGAAAATTTTTTTTGGAGGACTGAACTTTCTCCTGGAAAAGAGGAAGGATCCGCTGCCTCCACTCTCTTTATCTTTGGTACTGGAAGTAAGAGGTCGGTAAGTAAAACCAGCCAGAAAGAGAACAAACATGAAGACGCAGAGGACCCTCAGTGTATAAAAGAGGCCCACACTGTCAATTAGAACCCTTAAAAGCAAAGGCAGCAAAATTGTGAAGATACTGCTGCCAGCAGTGACAACGCCATTCACCAGTCCAAGGCGCTTCTTGAAATAGTGTCCCAAAATGACCAAGGAAGGCTGGTATGCAAAGGAGCAGCCGCAGGCAAATATGATTCCATAAGTTAGGTACAGAGGCTCGATGGAACTGTATAAAGATGAAAAAGACGGAAAGTAGCTTTGATTATTTTTATCATGTGCTTTGTAGAAGAAAATCTTATAGTAAAAGTGGGTTTTAGTTAAGTAATATACATTTTCTGCAAATAAAAACCAAAACCAGAGGTGGAAAACTTAATAAATCAAGAATGTAGCATTAAAAATATTTTAATCAAGTCTAAATGTGTGAAAAATGACCATTAAGGCCATCAGTGATTTTGTTCCTCCTTCTCTTTCCATGGATTTCAGGTGAACCAACACAGCACTGGGTAAGAACTGAGCTCTCCACAGCTCAGAAATAAAGGTCAGTGCCAGGAAGGGCCTCAGTAAAACTGACAGTGATTAAACAAACCAAAAACCTAGTCTCAATTAAATTTTTTTCAAACTTAGAATTTAACTACGAAAATGCATTATTTCATGGAGTTTTTCCAGGTACTTGCTAAGTAATCTAGTAAAAGAAAAGGCTGCATTTGATGTTTTCTCCCCAAAGTTATGTGAGAAACATTTACACAGAGGAACAGTTGTGCCTCATTTTTGTTGGCCTAAGGGCTGCAGACCAACCTTCGCCCTGCATTGCACTGTTCCCAGTATTGTGCAAGATAACAAGAGAAATCATATTCTGATTGCAGAAAGACTAATTAAGTATGTTCCAACAGTGATTCCAGTTTGTAAGCTTGAAAGCCATGTATGTCTCAAAAGAACAGTAATGGATTAAAGAATTGTGTGGTTTACATAAGTACACATATAAGAATAACATCTATTGGATGTTGGGCAGGGGGGAGGGGGAAGGAGGGAGAAGGGGA
>NW_012143745.1:228928-239442 GCF_000956105.1 Propithecus coquereli | reverse complement strand
TGAGCTAGGATGACGCCACGGCACTCTAGGCCAGGCCACACAGTGGGATTCTGTCTCAAAAAAAAAAAAAAAAAAAAGAAGGGACATTGATGCAACCTGAGGTGCTAGAGAAAGTTTTCCTCATAAGGCAGAACTGGAATGACAGGAAAAGTGGATCTACCACTCGACACTTAGAATTCACACCACATTTCTGCTTGTTCCTATATATTGCTCTGAAATTTTGGTAGCCTTTGACCACCAGGTTAAATGATGAAACTGAATGAGAAAATATGAGACTATTACATGTAGTAAGGTAAATTTGGTTTCAAGAAATTTTGTTTCACTTGCGGGAGACAGAAGGGGTAAAAGGAGAAAACTGGATCAGAACATGAAATATATTTCATAATTTTTATTTCTCAATGGTCAGAAAAACTTGAAAAACATAGCTTGCTGAATGGGTTTTTGTCTAACAAACTAGGTAATAGGTTACATAGGTTTTCTACCTCTCATCTTCTCTCTACAAAAGCCTAAGTGATAACCATATTCAGCAAGTGGTAGGGCCACAGGTACTGATAGTAGGTATCCAGAGGCTTCCAGATCAAAGAAGATATCTGATGAGGCATTATTAATACAATGTTATAATGCAGCTAACAAAGAACTAAAAATAAATGATCTCACAGAATTACCTAAACAGAATACTATTCCAAACAAAACTTGTTTTTCTTTAAACACCTACTATAGAAGAAAAATAAATCATAAAGGTACTTTAAAGATGGAATGCCTATTTCCTACCAAGAAATAAATATAATTTTTAAAAATCCAAATAAAATTTCTAAAGAAAGAGGCTTGTTTTAAAGTCAAGGAAGGTGTATGTGAATGGGGGATGGGGGTTAATAAAACCAAGGATTCTGTTGATGAAATCCTGAATATTTACAAAATAAAGTCAAATGTAAATTTAAATTATTTTTCCCTAATGATCACAATGATGCTTTTCAACTAAAGCAGCGTGAAGATAGCTGGGACAGGAAAGAGGCAGTAAATGAAGAAAAACCACTAAAGTAGAGACAGAGGATGGAAATTATCTTAAGAGGTTTTCTTGTTAATAACAGCTTGTTAGCCAAAGCTACATAGTAAACTAGTGTTTCTCTTTTTTTTTTCCTCTCCCTCCCCTCCAAGTATTTCTCTAAGGATTAATCTAACAATGCAAGGGGACTTACTAGGAGACCTGGAGCTGGAGGGAGAGGTGTTTCTTACAGTAATGTGCCCATCAGCTCCTTGCAGTTAGTTCCTCTTTAGTGAACTACATCTGTTCTTCTAATAGACACAGGAAAAGTGTATTACATTTTATTTTAAGGTGCATTTGACCACTTCATTTTGCCATAGTATTTTAAAATTTTAGCATGTTCTTTTTTTAAAACAACAGACAGGAATTCTCTATCTGGGTTGGAATAAACAGCAAAGTTTTTATCCCATTAATAGAAAAAATTTCCTGTCAAGCCTATGAAGAGCCATTTTAAAGCACCACTTATCATACCCCTTGGGCCTCAGACTGAACTGACTTTAAACTAAGGCCACTGTTTTAGATAACTTACTGTTATAACTTGAGTTCCTTTAGGATTTTCATGTGAATAGAAAAAAAAAAAGGAGAAACATTTTCTTTGCTCCAGGGAACACACATCCTTACTGACATCTAACTCTTAGGCATGCAAGCAAAAGCATTCAAATTCTCAAGCTCTGATTTGTTGCTGTGAATAACAGCTTGATTTATAAGTCATATTGCTTTAAGTTTTCAGTAATGAAAAGGGGGATCTTTCCTCGTAAACAGCAAAGTTTCTGAAAGTAAAACTTTAAGGTATCTGACAGTCCTTGAAAAGTAACAAAGAAACCAAGTCCTTCTCTGCATATCAACTTGAAAAAAAAAAAGAAAAAGAAAAAGAAAGAAAGAAACCTTACCTTACAAAAGAACTGGACATGAGTCCAATGAATCCAACAGCAGCACCCACAACAGCTGTTTTCCGACAACCAAATATGTCTGTGAAGACACTGACTATTGGGCAGCAAAAGAAAATCATCCCCATGGAGAGAGAACCTACCCATGCTGTAAAAGAGGGGAAAGAACAGGGAACACATTATGACATGGTAAATTATATTTGTACTTATTCCATTGGATATAATACACATTTAGAAAAATATTAAAGCAGAAAAGGTATTACCCAGATTGATGAATAAGAGAAAAATTGGAATAAATTGGCACTTTCAAGAAAAAAACTCTTGCACGAGTCTTTGCGAATTACTGTGAGTTGTGATCTACTGCTAACCAAATATGAAAAATTACAGATTTTTATGTCTATTGAACAAGCACTAACAGCAAGATATAATTAAATATAACTTCTTGTCTTGACTATCCTCTTAAAATTTTATTCAGTGGGGAAAAATTTTCCTCTGCCACTAGACGACCACTTCAGCAGGACTGCATGATTCTTTTGGTCAATGTTAAATATTAATAACAGAAAGGCCTATGGTCTCTTTAGGTAATAAACCCATCTTCACTAGGTAATCAGATCTCTTCCCAGCTGCTTCTTCTCTTTTTCATGACCTCCTCTCCCCCCCACCCACCTGTGGGTTCTTTGCAAGGTGGGAATGGGAAAGAGGGAGGCTGGGGGAAGGAAGGCAAGGAGATTCGAACTTGAGCAGTCCTGCCAAAAAATTTGTCTGATGATGTTTGAAGCTCTTTTTCTCTCAGATGCACTTTTGTCGGTTCTTCAGAGTCTCACCTCAGAGTTCCTCCTAGCTATACAGCTCCACTGACTTGGATAATTCCTTCTCTTCCTGGCTTTTTGGCTGTCACTCAAAAGACTCACTGTCAGAGCCTCTTAGCCCTTCCAGGCAGTCTATTTGGGCAGAAGTCAAAACAGCTCCAGGCTACCTCTCTCCTCCAATAGGTTTGCCTCTGATATGTAGGAAGCACTCAGATTTCCTTAGCCCTGACAAAGGTTGGAGTGAAGGCAAATTCCAACACAGCCACCTCTTGTATAGCTCTTGCTGTGGAAGTAGTTAGCCGACCACAGTTATTTCCTTCTTGGTTTTCTTGAGGAGTCAAACTCCAGTCCTCTGTGCCCCCCAGATGAGGAGGATTCTTTAAATCATGCCTTACATATGTGTTTCCCCCTTCTATTCTTCACATGATAATAGATACACAAAAAGTATCAAATCAATGAATGAATGGGAACATTCAATCTTTGAAAGGGAAGTTACTGTTAGATATGTAATATCCAATCTCCCTACCTTTTTCAAAGAGGGCTGAATCTAAATCTATCTCCTTTGTCCACAATAAAACATTCCTCCCTCACTCCAGCAGCAGGCTTCTCTGAGAAGCCAGAAAAGAGTTCTTCTTACACATAAAACTAAAACTGCTTACAGCATAGTATCAATCATTTCTATACTCTTGCTCAGTGAAAATAGCCCTATTAAGATTTTCTTGAATTTCTCAGGATACCCTTGTTCTACTGTAAGATTTACAGAACTAAGTCCTATGTAACAATGAAGAACTTTTTTTTAAGTTATCTCTAATAAAAATGTTGAACAGAATGAAGCTAAGGACTAAGACTTGAAAGGAAACATAAGTTCTATTTACCAAATTTGTATGCAACATATTCATTCATTTAACAAATATTTATTGAGTGTGTATAATGTATGTGCCAGCACTATTCTAGGTGCTGAGGAAACAGCAGTGAATAAAACAGACACAAATCTTACCCTCATGGAGCTGCCATTCTAATGGAGGACAAAAAGCTAGAAAGTATGATTGATATGCTGGTTGGCAAAATTATGACTTGAAATCCTTTAAAAGAGGAGCATTTTACACGTAAGGTTCAGAAATTAAATGGAAAAATATCAATGAGAAGGAGATATACAGTTTTATTCATGCAATAAACATTTATTGAGTCAGACTGCTGTGCACTGGGGATCTCAAGTCCCGAATCTCAAGAAGCTCATATTCAAGAGAGACAAACAGCAAGGAGAGAATAGTGAATAGTATTCATAATTGACCAAGGTATATACCATTTATTATGGGACCACTTAGCGGGGGTACCCAGCCCAGATGTGGGAGGGAAGGGATAATCAGACACTCTTTCCTTAGGGTAACACTCAAACTGTCTTGAAGGATGAACAGGCTTTAATCAGGCAAAGGACAGAGGAAAGAGGAGACAGAAACATTCCATGTAGAGGGAAGAGCACGCACAAAATTAAGTTACCTAAGGATGCAGCCAGAATCACAGCAAGCCATGTGTCATTCCAATAATTACAGACTTTAGATGCTAGGGAACCATCAATAGGTTTAACCTTGGAATTACATGATCAAACGGCATTTTAGAAACGTCACTTTGGCAACAATTTGGAGAGCAGACTATTCATAGGGGAGACTGGGTGGAGGTCTGTTGGAAGGCTGTTGCAAGTGACAACTGACAATGGTCTGAACTCAGAAGTAGCAGGGTATCCAAGGAGACAGATTTGAAAGATGTGAGTGATTAAATCAATAGAACATATGATCATTAGATGTAAAAAGATGGAGGGAGTGGCAATAAGGTTGGCTTTTAAGAGATCTAGCCAGGTGGCAAAGTGAGGAGAGGACAGAGGCAGAGTCTAAAAATAAAGAAAATGAACAGGTTTGGGGAGTGGGAAAAGGAGGAGATTGATGCATTTGTTTGAAAATGAAAGCAACTTACTCAATATGCCTGAGTGTAAGGCAAATTTCTTTTTCCAAAATTACTCCTCAGAGAAGAAAAAGTTCTTTACATTAAACCCTCTTTTGAAGATTCCTCGTATTATAGGGAACTTTCTGGATTTCTATATTTTGAACAAATTATTGTTTGGGAAAGACAAATAAGCCTGAAACTACCTTAACTGTTGCTGGGTTTGGATGCTACTAGAGGTCCCCTTAAGGATGGAATCGGCTTAAAAGAAGCAAAGAAATTTAACACAGATTTATAATTTTCCTGAGAGCATATCTCGCATTTGCAAATTTGCATGTTATAAATTTCAAAAAGCAACACAGTAAGTAGTTATGTGGTGGAGATCACAAATATGCTCCCATATTTGTGGTGCATATTTGTGAATTAAAAAAAAAAACTATTCTAATATTGTGCAAGCAGAGACTTGTCACAGGGAACCTCCTTCATTTCCTGGCCTCTGTCCCATTCAGGGACTTCCCAGTGGAGTCAGCTCAGGGCCTGTCTCCACCCCCTCAGTGACTACACCTGGGGAAGAGAACCTATCTGATTGATGCTTTTGGTAGAAGGAACTAAGCATGCTTGGTCAGCTCCTTCTGGGCTTCTCTTGTCTTTAGTAGTGGCCTGTTCTTAGGAGATCCAAGTTCTCTAATAATCCACGCTTACAGGGCAAAGCCTGCAGGAGAGGTTTACAGCTGACCAGCTCACTTGTGAGGACCAGACCAACCCTCATCCTTCAAATGCAGAGGGAGGTATTAGATCGCCACAGATGATCATGATGATAATGATGATAGCTGGAATTTACTTAAAATCTACTGTGTTGCCAGACATTGTAGATGATGCATATATATTAAGTGTCTTAGTCTGTTTTGTGATGCTATAACAGAATACCAGAGACTGGGCAAATTTATAAAGAAAAGACATTCATTTCTCACAGTTCTGGAGGTTGAGAAGTCCAAGATCAAGGGGCTAGCATCTCATAAGGGTCTTTTTGCTGAGTCATAACATGGCTAAGGCATCACATGGGTGAGGTGGGGGCCAGGAAGGGGGTCACACTCATCCTTTCATAAGGAACCCATTCCTGTGATAATGGCCTTAAAGATCTCTTAAAGGTCTCTCCTCTCAATACTGTTGCATTGGGAATAAAGTTTCCAACAAATGAACTTTGGGGGACAAATTCAAACCATGGCATCAAGTCACTTAATATCCACAGCAATTCTATGAGGTTTACTCAGTTGAGGAAACTCAGGCACTGTTAGGCACTCAAGCTGGAATTTGAGCCCAGTGCCTTCACTCTTAGCCACTATGCTATACTGCCCTTTACCTGATTTAACCCAAAATTTTAACAGTGTATATTAAGAGGATGAGAAAAGGCATAGTATAAAAGAGTTAAATCTTCCTCTTCCATGGGAGCAAGTCTGTAGATAAAATATACAAAATACAGCCATATAGGCATATTGTTTGGAAATATGAAGGTAACCATAAGAAATAGCTAAAAGAGTTGAAAGCAGATGCCTTTGGAGTAGGGTGCCCAAGGTGAGAGGGAGTCGGGCAGGGGAATGCTACTTTTCATTATAAGCCTTATAGAAATATGATCTTTTATACTGTATACATGTAAACTTTGATAATCATAACAATTTTTGGAAGAAAACTGACAACACCTTTGTTGAAATAAATCAGGGAATATGACCAAGTCCCTGCTTTTAAAAATCATATGATCCATTATGGTGAAATGACTTAATAAAACTACCTAACGAATAGCCCGAACTGAGAATGACACTCGTGAAAGTGGTGTGGCCTTGCTCAAGATTTGAGAACTCTGATCAAAATTCCTGGGAATAGATTGAATCTGTGGGTCAGGTATCAAAGACAGAAGCAGGTTCCCTAAGCCAAGTCAAAGCACAATTTCTCCTGATTAGGGGTGGGAATGGGGGGGACAAAAAACAGTCTTATGTTCATAACTAGTTTTGTCTGAGCTATAATAATTGTTCAATTACTAGCTTGTCAGAATCCTTGAAAACATAAAGACATCATTCCTTTAGCAATGAGAATGTTTGCAGTGTGAAGGGGGAAATAGAAGGTTAAGGTAATAGCTACAGAGGAAACTAGAGAAGGGTCCTGACGATAACAGGCTGCTATGTCAAACGGTATCAATTCTACCAAGGAAGGCAAATATCAGGCCAGCATAAGTAGAGAAAGATGACTATTTCAAAAAAGTCCTGTGTGAGATATTGGAGAATTTAAAAGTGATTTGAAATCATAAAGCTTCATCTTGCTATTTAATAGCAGCATGTATTGTTTTTAAAAAGTCAAAAGAAATATTATACCTTATAGAGCTCAGAGAAATAAAAGAGTAAACTAGATCATTCCAGATAGCTACAATATCTCCCTTCCATTCAAAAGGAGAGAAAGAACTGTTGGCCGGGCGCGGTGGCTCACGCCTGTAATCCTAGCACTCTGGGAGGCCGAGGCGGGCGGATTGTTTGAGCTCAAGAGTTCGAAACCAGCCTGAGCAAGAGCGGAACCCCGTCTCTACTAAAAATAGAAAGAAATTAATCAGACAACTAAAAATATATAGAAAAAAAGTTAGCCGGGCATGGTGGCGCATGCCTGTAGTCGCAGCTACTCAGGAGGCTGAGGCAGAAGGATCGCTTGAGCCCAGGAGTTTGAGGTTGCTGTGAGCTAGGCTGATGCCACAGCACTCACTCTAGCCCGGGGAAAAGAGTGAGACTCTGTCTCAAAAACAAAAACAAACAAAAAAAAAGAACTGTTTACTCCCATTCTGAGTACAAGAAATTTAGGTAGGTCTCAGACAAACTTCAAGGTAAAATTTCTAGTTAATCTCTAACAGTCATCCCATCTGTAGCCCAACACAGAACTTTGTCTATATTTCCCCTAAAGTTCTATGCTAAGTAACCTTTATTAAGTACTTACTATAAAATGCTTTATATGCATTACTGATTTAATCCTCCCAAAAGTCCTGATTGAAGTACAGGAAGTCCCAGGTTATAAACAACCTGACTTAACTAACGGGCTCCCAAGCCACCCCACAAGGATAATTTATCATGAAATAATTAAATTAATAATTCAGGAACTAGTTTTTTCTGCACATGTAAACAAGCCTACGTAGCATAAAGCAGTTTGTTGGCGCATCTTTGTGCTAGCGGCTAGTCTCATTGTTTCCTTACACACATACCACTTTTGTCCTAACTTTTCTATTCAATTTTCTGAGTCTGCGTTTACCCTTATAATCATGCCCCAAAGCAAAAGTCCACTACAAGCCCAAGTGAAACTGCAGTGAAGAGAAAAGTGATTACAATTGAAATGAAAGTAGAAATAATTAAGCATTCAGAGAAAGGCCAGGTGCCATGATTCATCAGGAAAGCATTAGGCTTCAGTCAATTGACCATCAGAACAATTACAAAGGACAAAGTGAGAATAAAGGAACATGTGAGAGGCAGTGCTCCAATTAAAGCATCAATTATTACCAAGCGGCGTAGTGGATTAATTATTGAAATGGAAAGGTTATTATTGATTTGACTAGAAGATAAAATAAGCGTAACATTCCTATTAGTCTAGCGTTGATGCAACATTAGGTGAGTGTTAAGCTTTAACATTCTTTTCTGAAATTTCTCCTATCTCCTATCTAAACTTTTCATATGAGTTTGTTTCTATGTTCTGTTTGTTTGAATTAAAAGAAAGAGCGCAATAGTTTCTGTAACATATTATTACAGTATAGGAGTATTATTATTATTATTATAGTATTACATTGTATTAGTATTACCATATATGTGCCATTATGGTATTATTATTATTATTACCATATATGCACCATTCATCAGGGATCCCTGTTATATACAAATCCATCCTAAAGACATTCTCAGGAATGTCTCTCATCCAAAACCAAGGGACTGCCTGTATTCTTATTCTCCTTGTTTAGATGAGGAAAATGAGGCAAAGAGTGATTAAACAATTTGCCTAAGGCCACAAAGATATAGAGTGGAGGAAGGAAACCCAGAGAGTCTGGAGCATGTGTTCTTAACCACTACACCCTACCCACTTGGAGCAGCCCAACTTCTATAAAGAGTTTCAGCAGGCCAGGCGCGGTGGCTCACGCCTGTAATCCTAGCACTCTGGGAGGCCGAGGCGGGCGGATTGTTTGAGCTCAGGAGTTCGAGACCAGCCTGAGCAAGAGCGAGACCCCGTCTCTACTAAAATTAGAAAGAAATTAATTGGACAACTAAAAATATGTAGAAAAAATTAGCCGGGCATGGTGGCGCATGCCTGTAGTCCCAGCTACTCGGGAGGCTGAGGCAGGAGGATCGCTTGAGCCCAGGAGTGTGAGGTTGCTGTGAGCTAGGCTGACGCCACGGCACTCAATCTAGCCCGGGCAAAAAGAGTGAGACTCTGTCTCAAAAAAAAAAAAAAAAAAAAAGTTTCAGCAAACCTTTGGAGACATTCAGAGTACCTCTTCCTAAAGCTGTCATGCACAAACAAGTCAATATTCTAAGAAAGTATCACACAAACAAGTTTCTACCTAACAGGTAGATTTCTAGCTCAGTGAATCAAATGCCTCCTTGCTCATAATTATTGGCCTCTCAAACACCTCCTGTCCTAAGTACTAAAAACAAACGTGCTTTGATAACAGCATGCCTAGCCACAAGTAATTCTACCAGGGAGTTACTTATTATTAAATAGCAGGAAATTAAGAGATAAGAACATTTACACTGCCAAGATAAATCATAAACTGCATATATGGGCTAACTTAAAAGCCAAGGATTTCACACACAATTCCTCCTTGACAGTAGATATGGTATCCAGATCTCCTCTTATATCAAAGAGTTCATCAAAACAAGTTGAGATGATAAATGACTGAGGGGAAAAATTAGCTTAAGAGAAAGATAGAAAGGATACCAAGACCATTCATCCTTTGCTCCGCTCTACTACGTTCCAGAAATCTTGATCTTCCTGCCATAGCATAAAAGGCAAGAAAGATTTACCTCAAAATTATCTCTGCCATTCTGTTTAATCTCAAAATCAAATTTAAATAACAGGCATCTATTTGAAAAGGTAGACCGATGATCAAGTAAGGCATAGGATGGGTGTGATTGATCAGCAGCACTCCCTTAAGAGTCCCACAAAATGAACCACCCCCAATCACAAATACGCACTCTCTCAGACAAATCTTGTCAGAGGACACAGGGACACTCAGCACTGACACAAGGAGACTCACAGCCCTAAACACTTGCTCTTGTGCTGTCCCATAGAAGTACACCTCCACATCTGTTGCTGTATGTCCACAAAACAAAAAGGGATTTCATCTAAATGCCATAGAGTTGTGGCTGTGATACTGTCAAACTCACGGACTGACATTGCTTTGGTGTGTGCACAGGACTTGAGCAGTGGAAGCACTTTGGTAAGTGAAAAATTAACTTATCAAATCCTCCCTCTGAGAGAGCATGAAAGCAGTGGATTCTTGCATAATGAGGTTTCATTTCCAAGTAGTGCCAACTGTTCATTTTCTTGCTTTTCTTCCTGTTCCAATTTCTGGTTCTGGTTATACTCACTAATTAGCATGGCACTCATTGCCACTGTACACAGAGAGAAACATTTTCCAGTATCAAACCATTCACATTATTCTTAAACATATACACAAATTGGTGGACCAACATGAGTGAAACATGATACTGATTGTTTATACTGCAAATTAATAGACATTGAATGCTAGAACAGTTTTGATTTTATGAAGCTATTTAATATTAATAAAACTATCAAATTTTAAAAATAAATCAAATTCAGCTATAA
>NW_012143745.1:225806-226932 GCF_000956105.1 Propithecus coquereli | reverse complement strand
AAATAATATTTTGAAAAAATAAAATTTCACGTTGTTTATAGATTTACAGGCATAATCATTACGCAATAAAATGCACATAAAGTGTTCAGTGAGAAAGCCTGATAAATGCATCTGTGTAAACATCACTACTATCAAGATAACGAACATATCACCCAAAAAGTTTTCTCATATCTCATTGTAATTCCTTCCTCTTGCCCCTCCCCAGGCAACTGCTGATTTATAGATGAGTTTGCCATTATAAATTAGTTTGCATTTTCTAGACTTTTACATTAATGAAATCATACAGTATGTATTTTTTTATTTTTACATTTGTTTCAATTTGCATCTTTGATAAAAATTATTCAAATATTGTCCTTCAAATATAATTACATTTTTTCAAGACAATTTTTTAGAGCAATTTTAGATTTGTAGCAAAATTTAGAGGAAGGTACAGAGATTGCCCATATACCTCCTGCCTCCACACATGCATTGCCTCCCCCATTATCAACAACCTCCAACAGCAGTGGTACATTTGTTACCATTGCTGAACCTATATTGACACATCAAAATCACCCAAAGTCCATAATTTACATTAAGGTCCACTCTTGGTGCTATATATTCTATGGATTTGGACAAATATATAACATCATGTGTCCACCATCATAGTATCAAACAGAGTAGTTTCACTGTCCTAAAAATCCTTGTGCTCTGGCTATCCATCCCCTACCAACAACCACTGTTCTCTTTACTCATTGCCATAGTTTTGCCTTTTCTAGAATGTCTTATAGTTAAAAGCATCTCAGTAGATAGCCTTTTCAGGCTGCCTTCTTTGACTTAGAAATATATATTTAAGTTTCCTCCTTGTCTTTTCATAGCTTGATACCTCATTTCTTTTTCGTGATGAGTAATATTCCATTGTCTGGATGTACCACAGTTTATTCATTCAGCTACTGAAGGACATCTTGGTTGCTTCCAAGTTTGGGCAATTATGAATAAAGCTACTATAAACACCTCTGTGCAGATTTTTGCATGGATAAGTTTTCAACTCCTTTGGGTAAATACCAAGCAGTGCACTTGCTGGATAATATGATAAGAGTGTGTTTAATTTTGTAAGAAACCACCAAACTGGCCGGGCACGGTGGCTCAC
>NW_012143745.1:222863-225756 GCF_000956105.1 Propithecus coquereli | reverse complement strand
AAAATTAAAATTCTTGAATTATACTCTGTATTTTACCTTATGATTATTTTCTCATGCAACTATTTTAATGAGCTATCATTCCGATACCATGAAATCCAACCTTTTAAAGTATGCAATTCTGTGTGTTTTAGTATATTCCCAAATTTGTACAACCATCATCATTATATAATTCCAGAATATTTTCCTCACCCCAAAAAGAAACCCTGTACTCATTCACTCATTAGCAGTCACTCCCATTCCTCCTGCCTCCTAGCCCCTGGCAACCACTAATCTACTTTCTGTCTTTATGGAATTGGCTATTATGGACATTTTATACAAATGGAATCATATACTATGTGGCCTTTTTTGTCTGGTTTCTTTCATTTAGTATGATGTTTTCAAGGTCCATCCATATTGTAGCATGTGTGAGTACTTCATTGTTTTTTGTGGCTGGATAATATTTCATTTACAAATATACCACATTTTTTTTATCCATTCATCCACTGATGGACATATGGTTTGTTTCTATTAATACTTTTCAGCTGTGACAAATAATGCTACTTTGAATATTTGTGTACAAGTTTTTATGTGCACATATCTTTTCAATTCTCTTGGGTATATACCTAATAATAGAAACACTGCGCCATATGGTAACTCTTTGAGGAACTACCAGACTATTTTCCAAAGTGACTGTATCATTTTACATTTCCACAGCAGTGTATGAGGGTTCCAATTTTTCCACAGCCTCACCAATATTTATTGTTCATCTTTTTTATTTTAGCCATCCTAATGGATGTAAAATGGCATCTCATGATTTCTATTTGCATTTCTCTAATGACTAATGAAGTTGAGCACATTTTCATATGCTCATTGGCCATTTGTATATCTTTTTGGAGAAATGTCTATCCAAATCCTGTAACCATTTTTAGATTGTGTTATTGTCTTTTTATTGCTGAGGCATAAGAATTCTTTACATATCCTGGATACTAGTCCTTTAAGGTGTGTGATTTGCAGAAAATTCTCTCTCATTCTGTGGATTCTCTTTTCACTTTTTTGATGTGCCCTTTGAAGCACAAAAGTTTTTAATTTTGATGGAGCCTAATCTATTTTTTCTTTTGTTGCTTGTGCTTTTGACGTCATATCTAAGAAACCATTCCCTAATACAAGGACACAAAGATTTACACCTTTATACCTACATTTTTTTCTATAAGTTTTATGGTTGTAGCTCTTATATTAATATTTAAGTCTTGGCCAGGCGCGGTGGCTCACGCCTGTAATCCTAGCACTCTGGGAGGCCGAGGCGGGTGGATCGTTCTGAGCTCAGGAATTCGAGACCAGCCTGAGCAAGAGCGAGACCCCGTCTCTACCAAAAATAGAAAGAAATTAATTGGGCAGCTAAAAATATATACAGAAAATTAGCTGGGCATGGTGGCGCATGCCTGTAGTCCCAGCTATTCGGGAGCTGAGGCAGAAGGATTGCTTGAGCCCAGGAGTTTGAGGTTGCTGTGAGCTAGGCTGACGCCACAGCACTCTCTCTAGCCCGGGCAACAAAGCGAGACTCTGTCTCAGAAAAAAAAAAAGAAACCACCAAACTATCTTCCAAAGTGGCTATGCCATTTTGCATTCCCATCAGCAAGGAATGAGAGTTCCTATTGCTCCACATACTCATCAGAATTTTGTATTGTCCGTGTTCTAGATTTTAGCCATTCTAATAAGTGTGCAATAGATTCTTATCATTTTAATTTGCATTTTTTGATGATATATGATGTGGAGCATCTTTTCATATGCTTATTTGTCATCTGTATATCTTCTTTGGTGAGATGTCTGTTAAGGTCTTCGGCACATTTTAAAAACAGGTTATTTCTTTTTGTTCTTAGAGTTCTTTGTATATTTTGGATAACAGTCCTTAATCAGATGTGTCTTTTGCAAATATTTTCTCTCAGTCTGTGGTTTGTGTTATCATTCTCTTGACATTGTCTTTCACGGAGCATACATTTTTAATTTTAATGAAGTCCAGCTTATCAATTATTTCTTTCATGGATCATGGCTTTACTATTATATCTAAAAAGTCATTGCCATACCGAAGATGATCTAGGTTTTCTCCTGTTATCTTCCAGGAGTTTTATAGTTTTGTATTTTATATTTAGGTTTATGATCCATTTTGAGTTAATTTTTGTGAAGGGAATAAGGTCTGTGTCCAGATTCATTTTTTTGTATGTGGATGTCCAGTTGTTCCAACAAATTTGTTGAAAAGACTATCTTTGCTCCATTCTATTGCCTTTGCTCCTTTGTCAAAGATCTGTTAACATTATGTGAGTCTATTTCTGGGCTCTCTATTCTCTTCTACTGATCTACTGATCTCTTTGTCTATTCTTTCGGTAATACCACATTGTCTTTATTAATGCAGCTTTTTAGTAAGTCTTGAAATAGGTAGTGTCACTCCTCCAAATTTGTTCTTCTCCTTTGATATCGTGTCAGCTATTCTGGGTCTTTTGCTTCTCCACATAAACTTTAGAATCAGTTTGTCAATATCCACAAAAAACCTGCTGGGGATTTGCTTGGGATTGCTTTGAATCTATAGATCAAGATGGGAAGAACTGACATCTTGGCAATATTGAGTCTTCCTCTCCATGAACATGGAATATCTCTTCATTTATTTGGTTCTTCTTTGATTTCTTTCATCAGTGTTTTGTAGATTTCCTCATATAAGTCTTATACATATTTTGTTGGACTTATATCTAAGCATTTCATTTTGAGGGGTGCTAATGTAAATGGTATTGTGTTTTTAATTTCAAATTTCACTTGATTATGCTGTTACATTTTTTTTTTTAGTCCTTAGATCATTACTGTGACTAGATCCTATTACTAGAACACCAAAATATCTTGATTATGGTAATATAATTAGTGATTTTAC
>NW_012143745.1:220615-221303 GCF_000956105.1 Propithecus coquereli | reverse complement strand
AAAAAAAAAAAAAAAAACTTAGTGTAAAGTATGGGTGAATTGGAGTCAGTATACTCACTTTTTTTACATATGAATTCAGTTTTTGGAAGATTTGAGGCAAGCCATGTAACTTTCCTGGATCTTTTCTCTCTGAGGCAACCAGGACCTTCCTTTTTTTCCCCCCACCTCAGACAAGCTGACATCAGTTCACACATACACGTGAACACCCAATCATCATATTTAGGAACTACAAAAGGATCTGACCTTCTTATATATATGAACTCCAATTCTGAAGAGCTAGAAGGGAACCAAGGGAAAAGAATATTCAAAGAGCACTCCAATAGCCAGGCACAGGGCAAAGTGCTTTGCTCATACATATGTCATTAAATCCTCCCAGCAATCCCTCCAGACAGGGAGTACTAACTCCATTTTGTTGGTAGGAAAGCTGAGGTTCACAAAGATTAAGTAATTCTCCAAAAGGCCACAGAGCTGGTTAGTAGTAGAGCTGGCTCAAGGCCAGTTTGCTGAAGATTCATTAATCAAATATACCAAATTTATTGCTTTATCAATGGTGGAGGAAGGATGTAGGAATTGGTAAAAAAAAAAAAAAAAAAAAAGGAAACAACTCTGATGAATAAGACAATCAGGCAGGCTATGGGTTCAAATACTAGAATCCAGTCTCAGTTTCTTGATACCACATATCTCCCCC
>NW_012143745.1:210729-220071 GCF_000956105.1 Propithecus coquereli | reverse complement strand
CTGTAGTCCCAGCTACTCGGGAGGCTGAGGCAGGAGGATCGCTTGAGCCCAGGAGTGTGAGGTTGCTGTGAGCTAGGGTGACGCCACGGCACTCACTCTAGCCTGGGCAAAAGAGTGAGACTTTGTCTCCAAAAAAAAAAAACTTGCCGTAGTAAGTAATCCAGCAAAGATTCAAAATCAGGCACTGTTTGGATCAGGCTCTTAATCACTATACATTGCTACCTGTCCACTAAAAAATATTATCCTGGTGGAGAAAAGCTACTCTACACTATTATCCTGGTAGATTCTATCAGAGCAGAGATGTGAAGGTGGGAGCATGGAAAATAGATAAATGGAACCGAGGTCTAAGGCCCAGGGTGGTGGGAGGGTATGTAGTGGAAGAAACAGAGGTACCTGTCTGCCTGGTAAGGCTGCAGCACGTGATGCAGATGTAATGCCTACCAGGTGGCTCTGCACACACGCATAACAGGATGTCCAGTGCTGCGAGTACAACAGTGATCATTCAGCTCGAACTTCCCCAAAAGAGAACAGCTTGGGGAAAGATGCTTCTAAGCACTGGTTATACATAAACATAAAGGAAATGGCAACATATCAAAGAACAGGTTCACTGAAGACCATCTCAACTACTTGAGTTTAACAGGAAGAACTTCTCCCCTGGAAACCTCACTGTATTGACTCCACTGAGGTAGCATTTCATTTAGAACACATTCCCACACCTACATATATGCTACAGTGCTAACATTTGTCTCACATTTTTGTTATGATAAGAGCAGGGCAGGGTCTTAGAACATACAAAGAAGTGTTTAAAAGCAAACTACATATTCTAATGATCATGTCTCATAACTAAATATTCCAGTTCATATCTCAAATATAAGCTTTTTTAAAGAAGCTTGATGGCTTAAATTTAATATAAAATCTGATTTTGGAATTCTAGTTATATAAATTACTTTCCCAGGATTTTGCTGTGTAAGATGACCTCAATCATATCAAATACAATGTGCCAAAAAAGTCACTTTAAATTTTACTTATTTTAAGAGGGAAAAAAAAGGAAACAATTGTCTCTATCAATTGTCTCAGGCCTTCTGCATTCGGGTTCAACAGGATCTCCACTTTGTCCTGTTTGCTTTCACTCAAGTTATCTCTTATCACATCGAGAGGCCCAAGAGAAAAATGGCAATTTGGATGGGGCTCCTAATAGTAAAGATTCTCAATCTGGGATTTCCCTCTAAGGGTGTTTGGAGTTATTTCATGGAGGTCTTTGAATATCATATGACTAGTCTATAGTTACACAAATTTGATACTTAAAAACCACTTTGAGTTAAACTGAATTCAAATACAGAATAACAGCTTTATCACTAAAATAGTATTTGTCAAATAGTTTGTTCTTCCACTGATAAAACTAGTTTTATAACCAATAATTATTAATGTTAAACAAAGCCACTGAAAAGAACAAAATATCGATAATTCTGACAAACTATAATGCACTGCCTATTCACTAAAGCTTTAACCTCAATTGAAGTACCATAACAGGTAGAGATTATTTTTCCTCTTTTCTAACACTGAACTCAACCAGCTTGTTAGTTTCACATCAGTTCCAAATCACTGTATTTTTCCATTCCCCACCCCCAACCCCCAACTTTCTTGGAAGCCTGACAGACTGCCTGGAAAGATGAAGACTTTCCAAGGTCCAAACACACAGCTGCTCCTTCCAAGGCCAGCTCCAAAACTCACGTGGGCTGCCTGGAAGGCATCGTCCCAATCAATTATTAATGCCACATAACCTTTTCATATTCCAATCTTTTCCTTTCCACTGGAGAGACTTACTGCTTAACTTTAAAACCTGTTGTAACATACTGCTAAATGAAAAATGAGTAGGTATTCTAATAATTATATAACTATGTACAAATTATACATACATAGACATGAGAACTGGAAGTGAATGTGAAAAAAATAAAAATTTGTTGGGGTTAAGATTTTTCTTAATTTACAAATTATTATTATTGTAGTTTGTGCAATTAAAAAATCACTAAAGAAGTAATAATCTCAATCTGTCACTGGTCAGCCCCCTTCTAAGGAGACAACACACCCTTTTCTGAGGAAACAGAGGTATTAGTTCTCTCCTCAATAGCCTTCCTTAATGCATTTCACTTCAAATAGTATACAGGTGGAACTCTTCAGAATAGAAAGATTTAAAGTATAGTGCTATGGGATGAACGCCTCTATTTCTTCTTCAAACCAACCAGTGTGTCTTTTTTTTTTTTTTTTTTTGAGACAGAGTCTCACTTTGTTGCCCTGGCTAGAGTGAGTGCCATGGCGTCAGCCTAGCTCACAGCAACCTCAGACTCCTGGGCTCAAGCAATCCTTCTGCCTCAGCCTCCCAAGTAGCTGGGACTACAGGCATGCGCCACCATGCCCGGCTAATTTTTTTCTATATATTTTTAGCTGCCCAATTAATTTCTTTCTATTTTTGGTAGAGACGGGTCTCGCTCTTGCTCAGGCTGGTCTCGAACTCCTGAGCTCAAACAATCCGCCCGCCTCGGCCTCCCAGAGTGCTAGGATTACAGGCATGAGCCACCACGCCCGGCCCAACCAGTGTGTCTTGATCAACTAGTCTTCCTTCTCCAAAAGAAAAGCACCACCTCACTTCTTATCAGACCACTAAATAACCAATAATTAATTATTAAACATATGACTGTGAGGAAGCAATTAAGAGCAGAGTCTCTCACGTGAAGCTAGGCATGAGTTTGAACCCCGGCATCACTGATCTCCTGTGGGATCTCAAACAGATTAATCAACTTCTTTGTGCTTCATTTTCCTCATTGGTAAAATAGGAAAGATAGTAGTAGAATAATGGAGGTAAAGAAGCTTGGAATTGGCACTTAGTAACCACTCAAGAAATGTTTGCTACTGTAATAATTAAATATAACTTATTTATAATGTTAATTGATTAATTATAATAGCTAAACTGGCAGAATTATTCAAAGGAAATGAAACTCTGAAAACTCAAGGGTATCACTGCCCTTTTTGGCCTCAGTGGAGAAGAGAAAAGCTGCTGACAGTCTAAAGCCTTACAGCAAAGGCGGCAGCATCTGGGATTGCACTGCCTGGATGCAGCTTGGTGAGTTGGGCAGACGTGGCCCAGCCCACACTGGTTCACCCACATAATCTCAAGGATCCACAGTTCCAGCAGCTTCCCTCTCCATGCACAACAGGATCTTGCTTTTCCCCTTCACTCTCCCTACTTCCTAATCTCTATTTTGTGTCTGTTCAGAAATAGCCTCTTTACCCTTCCCCCCACTGTCTCCACCTTCCATGTCCCTTCAGATTGTTAGAGCAAACGGATTCATTGACAGATAGTAAGAACCACAACACCACTTCAGAGATGACTGCTGTAAGAATACATGATAAATACCACCCAATGTTCAGAATAGGAGTATACTAGCAGGAACACTATGCAGTTCGGATTGCTGATCTAGTTGTATGACACAGAAGACTCAATCAGAAAGACACGTTTCTTCTATACTTTCGTTCCCTTCACAGTACCTGGCCTACCCAAAATAGGACACATCACTTCCCTGCTCAAAACCCCACACTTAAGAGAAATCCCAGTTCTTTACCCTGGCCTACAAGGCCTACATAATCCAGTCCCTCCGCCTCCCCACACTGCACTGATAAAATGTGCTGCCCACGATCCTGCCTCTCAGCTTTTGTGCTTGTTTCTTCCTGAGAGGCTATACCCCCAGATCTGCCCGTGGTTATGGTCATTCTAGTCTCAAACCAAATGCCACTTCCTGCAACAGGACTTCCCAATAACACCCTTCTCAAGCACTGTCCCATTTTACTTTCCTCAAAGTCCTTGACACTCCATTAAATTCTTATTGATTCATTTATAACCACTAAAACATAAATTTCATTAGGGTAAGCATCCTATCTTGTTTGCCACTGTATTCCTGGTATCTAGCAGTGACTAGCACATAGAAGGCTCTCAATTTTTGTGAAGTTAAATAAATGAGTAATGACCTCTGAAAATAAACTAATATTTATTGAGTGCCTACTAATATGCCCCACTGTTCTAAACATATTCTACCCATTATCTCATTTAAACCACCCAACAATCCTACAAGATTCCCCATTTTACAGATTAGAAAACCAAAGCTTAGAGAGATTAAATTGCTGCAAGGTCACTCTAATAATTGGTAGAGCCAGGATTCTGGTCTGATTCATAATATATAATTCATATAAAAATATAAGAATTATTCTTAACCACAGTGCTATACCATACAAGTCAGATCTCTTGATTTTCAATATGATAATAACCATTTCATCTCACTTGACAGGTTTATTGTGAGGGCAAATACATAAAAATAAATTGAAAAGTATAAAGTAATATGCAGATGTACTACAACATCCTAAAATAGTCATCGACTGCCTAACACGAACCTAACTAGGTCAAAAAGAAATGTGGTAAGCAATACAATTCTTTAATCTCATGTTGCATCTCTGGCACAGCTATCAGTAGTAGCATAAATCTGACACTCCTAGACATATTTCAACATAAAGCACTGAATGTTCTATACCCACCTATCCTTCAGCCACAACTGCATATATACAAAGTATAGAAAGAAGTTAATCAAAGGATTAGCATCAAAAAGAGGAGCCATAAATACTAAGAAACTACTCCTGATGAAGTCAACTTCACCTTTACAACCAAATCCCAGCTCACTGACTCCTTATTCATCACATAGAAAAAACTGAGCTAATACCCAGCCTGGAACACTGTTTTGAATAGTCTTTGAAATCTTAATATTTCTTATTCCAGGACTTTAAAATAATTCCTACTGAATTAGTAAGTGGTTTCACCTATAAATCTAAACACAGGGCACTACTGATTATAATTCTGACATTTATGACAAATATTACACACATATATATACCATAAAATATGCATGTGCCTGTGTTTGAACAAAGCCACTACTGAGTCAAGGCCAGTACAGTGGCTCACACCTGTAATCCCAGCTTTTTGGGAAGCTGTGGTGGGAGGACTGCTTGAGCCCAGGAGTTCAAGGTTACAGCGAGCTATGATTAGGCCACTGCACTCCAGCCTGGGCCACAAAGTGAGACCTTGTCTCTAAAAAATTTAAAAAAGCTACTACTGATTCAAAGTTCTAATTGCTACATCTTTCTTCTCTAAGAATTTATAATGTAAATTAGTATATAACAGTGTTCAGTATCAAGAAGTAGAAGGAACTTGAGTTGAGTCCAAAGCTCTAGCCTTGCATCCTAGGTTTTCCAGATACCTCCTGTTTGATTTAGTCAAGTGGAGCCTCAGATTCCTCAACTGTACAATAAGGATAATAGCAATTATAATACCATCCTACCTGTTGGCCAAGTTAGAATTAAGGATGTTAATTTATGTAAAAATACACCAGAAGGTATAAAGCAGTAAACAGACTTTACATTTTTTATATCGTGACTGACAGCAATTCTAATAGCAAACATACAACATAAATGTTTGCTGATAATTCAGGAATAAAGAGAGCTGTAATAGATACTTATTTAACCACAGAAAAATCCAAGAAATTACACTGCCATATTCAGACTAGAAAAACTTAACAGGGGTGAAGGGATTTCAAGGGCAGTTTGATGAGGTGTGGACAGTGTAGATTTTTGACTCACCAAATCAGATAGTTTTTCAATGAGTCTTAATCATATCTTACTTCAAAAATTTCACAAGTGATAACTACTCCATACCCATATACATTTATCAAAACATACTATTATAGCATTTCTATACAGTTTACTCGAAACCACTCCCATTAGCCCAGGAGATGAACTAATAAATTATCTGTAATATAATAACACTGTTTTTAAGGTTGAAATGTGAGCTTTAGTGTGGTTAGAGATGCAGAAAGACCTGTGGATTAAAATAAATCTCTTTGTAGATTTCACAGATTTATTGCACTGTCACTGAGGAATTTAGAAACAAAGAGTAACTCAGGGTTAAAATAAATTTTATTAATAAAATTTAAGATATTTTAATAAAATACTTTCCTAATTGTATTTCACCTTCCCATTATAGCTGTACTGAGGTTATTATGACTAGCTTTAATGAATTGTGCCATTTAGCCATCAGCACTTATGATTCAAAGTCTTACTAATTAACAGTGAAGAAAATTTCCAGAGACTGTGCAATGAACTGAACTTAACTCTGACAGTTATTAATGAATGAAATTGTAGAGGTAGGAAGAACAAACAGTTGATAAGCAGAACTTAATAAACATTTGTTTTTCCTATAGAAAGTCTGTAAAGAACATTTTCTACTTTGTTTTTAGAGATTTATTTTTACATCATACTAAAGATTACACTAAAAATTATTATTTTCTGCCATTCCCACTCAACCTAAGGCAGAATAAAGTTTTAAGAATTCAACAAAGAAAAATCACTGTATTAGGGAAAAATAAAAAACTTTCATTAATGTACAGAAGTCCATTTCTCAGCCACCAACCAATGCCAAATAATTTTGTTCAAAATAAGCAGATAAATGGTCCTAACTTAACAAGAGTTGAAAGCATAGGGTCCTCTATATTTCTATGGCGAATCCCACCACTTAAAGTTTACTTACTTCTTGCCAACCAAAAGCCCACTACTAATCAAGAACCCTTCCATCTTGTTGTATGACAAAATCATCCTGGATTTAGAGCAATTTTCTCTTATACCTCAGAGTGTTTCGTTTGCCCTTTTTTTTTTTTCCTTTTGAGACAGAGTCTCACTCTGTGGCCCAGACTAGAGTGTCATGGCGTCAGCCTAGCTCACAGCAACCTCAAACTCCTGGGCTCAAGCAATCCTCCTGCCTCAGCCTCCTGAGTAGCTGGGACTACAGGCACGAGCCACCACACCTGGCTAATTTTTTCTATTTTCAGTTGCCCGGCTAATTTTTTTTCTATTTTTAGTAGAGACAGGGTCTCCCTCTTGCTCAAGTTGGTCTCGAACTGCTGAGCTCAAATGATCCTCCCCCCTCAGCCTCCCAGCGTGCTAGGATTACAGGCATGAACTACCACACCCAGCCCTTGGTTTGCTCTTAATGCAGCCTCTCAGCACCCCCTGGAGTAACACTGGAACCCATGGCCTCTTTCCCACCTCTGGCTGACTTTCCTGCTCCTTCTGATCCAAGGCTGACTCTCAGCTCTGGGGCTTCTTGAAGAGTTGAGAAGGAGAAAAAGAGAGGAGAGGATTACAGCCAGCATCTCCCTGATGGTAACATAATACAAACTCTACTTCTCTTTTTAGCACTTTCTTCAGGAGGGCATTTAGGTTAGAAAGGACCTCTTGAGCTGAAGGTCACAGAAGTCAGTATGAAGGAAGACAATGACTCAAATCTAGCACCCCAGGGACACCATCTCTGCCAAGGGGCTCAGATGCAGATTCCTACTGACCCTTAGACCTACATCAAAAATATTTAGGAACTATTACTGGTTATTAGTCTATCGAAACACAAAAGAATCAGACAAAGACTACTATCACCTCGTGGCTCAAGGGCTTAAAATAAAAAGTGAGTAGCAGCGAGTCTCAACCTGCAGACTCCCCCTGATTCAGTCCTCACTAAACTAGACACTGAGGAAGTAGGCTAATACCAAAGACCTTTCTCCAGAGGGAGCCACAGTCTCACAGCTACACTGACACATACCTGAGCATGGATGTGAATTACACAAGTACATAAATAATTGATTCAGTAAGCAATGAGAGGTTGAAAGGGAATGGATTCTTTTACGCTGTAGTAATCTGAAGAAACTTCCTTGCAAGCATTAAAACATCCTGGGCTGTGGCCTTTACATTGGGATTATCGGGCGCAGTTGCTCATGAGAGAATTATATTTGACAAGGGAGCCAAATGTAGGTAAAGAGAAGAAACAAAACTCCAAAAGTAAAGTTACTATGGAACCAGGCAGAGATCAGCCTGACAGGACGGTGACAGGTGGGAGGAATGGGCTAGAACCCAAAGAAGCGCCTGATGATAAAAACATACACAGTAAGTAATGAGATCCACATCACGCTAGGCTCCAAGATCATGCTGAGCTTTTCAGAAGAAAGTTAATATGCAACATGTGAGTGAAAGGCAAGGGAAAAATATTACACCGTGAACAGGTGAGGCAATGTTTATTTTCCTAATGGAATGATTCTCAGTGATGAAGAACTGGTAATAAATCAGATACCAACAGCAGTATCTAGTGATTATGCTCAACACGCCTCTGCCAGAAGACGGATGACAGGCAGCAGCTGAGGGTGAATGCCAACCACACAAACAGCCTATAAAACAGACCCACCAGTTCTCTCTGGGGAAGCAGGAAGCTGTTCTGAGCATGATAAGAACTTGATAAGAACTCAGTAACAAGAGCCCTTATCCAGACCAGGTGTTAAGTCTGTAAGGCAGACCTGCACCTAGAGGATCTCAATTGTGCTCTGGAAGCTTTAAAGAATACAGAGTTCTTTAAAAGCCAGAGTTCCTCCTCAGCCAGCCCACAGTGGAGAAAAGGCACTAGTGGGTCCAATAGGCATTAAAATTCCTCTTGCCTGGAAAATTAGTGACCCAGCCTAGCCAAAATCTGAACTCCTTTCTGATTGACAGTTAGCATATTGGGTTCCACCTTTAAAAATCCCAAAACCTATCCTTCTTTGTCTCTGCAGTTGAGATAGGTTTCCAAGGAATGCCAAGAAGCAAACCAAAGCCAAGGTGCAGTCAGGTCCAGGTTCAGGATACACGGTCACTTCAGTCAGCTGCTCACTAATGTACCAGCATGCTGCCACCCCAGGGTGAGGATGACAACCACCACTCCCTACAACACTGCCAGACACAGGTGCCTAATCCCAATGCTCCCAACCCTCCCTAACCCTGCTCCCAAGCCGCAGCAGGAAGTGGAGGGTGACAGCAGAACACGGGCTTCCCCCACCACCATCTGACCCAGTTGTTGCCCCAAGTGGAGAGCAACAGGGAACATGGGATGGGGGCTAGGAAGGGGAGGTAGGGAGGAGGGATTGAAACACAGTCACACTCATTTGTTTACATGTTGTATATGGCTGCTTTTGCACTATAAGAGCAGAGCACAGTAACTGCAAAAGAGACCATGCACCCTACATAAAGATATTTACTATATGGCCCTTTACAGAGAATATCTGTCAACTCTTGCTACAGAGGATTAAAAAGAATAAGCCAGCCAGGCGCGGTGGCTCACGCCTGTAATCCTAGCACTCTGGGAGGCAGAGACAGGCGGATTGTTTGAGCTCAGGAGTTCGAAACCAGCCTGAGCAAGAGCGAGACCCTGTCTCTACTAAAAATAGAAAGAAATTA
>NW_012143745.1:201388-209759 GCF_000956105.1 Propithecus coquereli | reverse complement strand
TGTTTTGGGGTAGTAGTCTTTGCAAAAACTCTGTAACTTAAAATGATAGTGACACCAAGTCCTACTCTTCCTGACAAAGCAGCCCCTAAAATGTCTATATTTTTTAAATTATGTTGCCTATTCTTTCATATCTATTGTAGTTCTTTGGTGAATTGCTTGTTCATATCTTTTACCTATTTCTGTTTTGGGGTGGTAGTCTTTGCAAAAACTCTGTAACTTAAAATGATAGTGACACCAAGTCCTACTCTTCCTGACAAAGCAGCCCCTAAAATGTCAATAATAATTAATTATTTGGCTCTGCTCTCCCTTTCCCTCCTTTTCTCTCCTTGCAGTAGAACAGAAAGGGCACCAGATTTGGAGTCCTAAGACATAGGTCACTGCTAGGTCCCTGGGACTTGTTTACTTACCTGTAAAGTGAAGGGGCTGTACTAATTGGTCAGCAAAGCCCACAGGTCTAAAATTCTTTCAGTCTATTAGCTTCTCTTCTTTCCCCACTCATCACCAGCTCCCATTCTACCTATGATGGCAAAATGGCAGCTGTGAGTTAATCACGGGATTTGTGTTAGTTATAAATCAGTGGTGAAGTAAAAATTAAAAACAAGAAGTATAGAGAAAAGAAATAGTACTTCATGCCCTGAAAGCGTTCAGTTTCTATGTAAATGATAAAATTAGTCATAATTGCACCTACCACCTAAGGGTTAGACTGGCTCTGTTGAGGATGATAATGGTATTATTGCAAACAAATAGCTTCAAAGCAAATAATCAAATATTGACTAAAGTAGACACAGTCCAAAAATTTGGTTTATTTGGTAGTACAAAGGAATAAGCCAGTCACATTGGCTTTGATCCTCCCACTTCTTTTACCAATTCTCTTCAATATCCCAACTTCCATGTAATTGTGCTAGGCCAAATTTCTCTTTCTTCTAAACAGCAGTCCCCAACCTTTTTGGCACCAGGGACCGGTTTCATGGAAGACAATCTTTTCATGGACAGAGCTAGGGGATGGGGGATGGTTTCAGGATGACTGAAGTACATTACATTTATTGTGCAGTCAGACCTCTCTGCTAATGATAATCTGTATTTGCAGCTGCTCCCCAGCACTAGCATCACCGCCTCAGCTCCACCTCAGATCAGGCATTAGATTCTCATAAGGAGCAGAGAACCTAGATCCCTCATATGCACAGTTTACAGTAGTGTTTGAACTCCTGTAAGAATCTAATGCGCTGCTGATCTGATAGGAGGTGGAGCTTATGTGGTGATGCAAGTGATGAGGTGCAGCTGTAAATACAGATGAAGATCACTGGCCACTCACCTTCTGCTGTGTGGGAGTTCCTAACAGGCCACAGATCAGTACTGGTCTGCGGCCTGGGGTTTGGGGACCTCAGTTCTAAAGGACAAAATTAAATAATCAATATGTGCACTGCTAAACTTATTCTGGTTTAAAATGCTTTAGTCTTTTTCTTTTCTTTTTTAGGGGGAACGAAGTCTTGCTCTGTTGCCCAGGCTGGAATTCAGTAGCCCCAGTCATAGATCACTGCAGCCTAAATTCCTGGGCTCAAGCAATCCTCCTGCCTCAGCCTCCCAAGTAACTGGGACTATAGGTGTGCCACACCCAGCTAATTTTTGCTTTTTTTTTGCAGAGTCTCACTCTGTTGCCCAGACTAGAGTGCCATGGCGTCAGCCTAGCTCACGGCAACCTCAAACTCCTGGGCTCAAGCAATCCTTCTGCCTCAGCCTCCCGAGTAGCTGGGACTACAAGCATGTGCCACTGTGCCCGGCTAGTTTTTTCTATATATTTTTTAGTTGTCTAGCTAATTTTCTTTCTATATTTAGTATAGACAGGGTCTCACTCTTGCTCAGGCTGGTCTCAAACTCCTGAGCTCAAACAATCCACCCACCTCAGCCTCCCAGAGTTCTAGGATTACAGGCAGGAGCCACCATGCCCAGCCCCTTCTGCTTATTCTTTGTAGAGACAGGGTCTCGCTATGTTGCCCAGGCTGGTCTTAAACTCCTGGCCTCAAGTGATCCTCCCACCTCGGCCTCCCAAAATGCTAGGATTACAGGTATGAGCCACCACACCCAGATATTTTTGTCTTCAAAAGGACCATTGCTTTTAGTTTTCTAGTATTCCCCAACCTACCATCTGCCATTTTATTAAAGACAAATTCAAATTTCTCTGAAAAAGATCTGTCTGCCCAAAAAAATAAGTGCAAAAATTTTTACAAATAGTGGAGGAGAGAAATCCACTCAAAATTCTACCATCCTAAAAGAACCATTTTTTCATTTTTCCATATTCCCTTACCTCTCTTCACATGCACACACATTTTTAGAGTTACGGGCATGTAGTATATCCTACTCTTTCAGCATCAAGTTTTCCGTGTTGCTTCACAGCAACCATTATCATTTACAGTTGCAACATAGTCCATAAAATAGATCATCAGCATATATTTAACCATTTCAGTATTTCGGAGCATTTAAGTTAATTCCAAAGTTTTGTTTTTTTACAGTAATGGTACAGTGAACCTCTTCATGCATTTAACTTTTTCATTCCTATGACTGACTCATTAGGCAAGATCCTAGGGAGTGAGATTCTGGGTCAGGTGATGTAACTGTATTTGGCATTTTTAAAATAGATCTTGCCAAATTTATTTTCATCTAACAGTAAGGATTATTAAACATCTAAATGTAATACTAAAAAAAATTACAGGATATGGGAAGTATTCCTTTTTCATGGGTGTTGGAGGTGAGGGGTCCCTACAAATAGTATGATAAAACAATTACCCCTTCAGTCCCTTGATTTCTCACTGCTTATTTCTCACATAATAAGCAAACACTATGACAGCCCTTTCATCTGCTGACAGGAGGGCAAAACTGCAGACTTTTTTTTTAGGTTTCAGTTAAGGGGTTAAAAAAAAAGTTTGTTAGCTTCATGACTATTTTAAGTATCTGTTTATCAGATTTCTAGGCATAATATTGTTGAGTTTTGCTCAACTTGTACAATAATTTTTTTATAAGGTACTCCATGACTTGACCCTCTCTAGACACCATATGCCTGAGAAAGAAAGAATAAGGGAGCAACCAGAAAACTGGCTTCAAAGAAATAATGAACACATGTCTTACTGCATTTTTTTTTTTGAGACAGAGTCTCACTCTGTTGCGCTTTTTAACAGCAAGAAATAGTGCCAGCTAATCTTGTTCGTTCTGTGACATCTTTATCATTAAAAACTTTTTCCCTGTTTTATCATTACTAAGATAATACATGATACCTGTATATCTTTTAATTCATACACAAAAATGGAGATGTAAAAAGCAATCTGGTTTTCCTTTCCACCAAAAACAAAAACAAACAAACACACTACTGTGGAATGATGTACATAGGAAAAAGTCCAGAAGAACACATAATCAAATAGTACAAGAAAAAAACCAGAATCCACTATATAGAGATAGGCTTTTGCAACTTGCTTTTTATGTACCTTTTAAATATATACTTAGCATTATGAAATATTGAAAGCATTCAGAAAATTATAGGTACTTACCAACTTTGTCAAATCTTAATTTCTTATAATATTTGCTTTAGAATTTTAAAAAATAAATTATAAATTTGAAGCCCCTTGTATGGCCCCCTTCTCCATGCCCCTCCCTTTCTTCAGAGAGATAACCACATCCTATATTGGCTAAATGTCATTCCTACACGTTTTTATATTTTTATTACATAACTATGTTTCAATAAAATATATTTACCTTATTTCCCTTGAAATAATTTAATCGAATTTACCTTCAATTCTAAGATGCACATTTTTCCCCCATTATAACATCTCTAAAATGCAATGCATCTTACAATCTATTATAATAAGGCATTACATCACAGTTTAATTGGCAGTTCCCCTCTTTCTCAGTGTATATAAAATAGTGGATCTTAGCATCAATATAGCTTTTATATTCTATGAATGTGGTAGTCTTGTTTTACTTTTTTTAAAAAAAATGTAAATGGTATCATATTACACATTTTACAACTTTGTATTTTCACTCAATATTATATTTTTGAGATTTACCAATGTTGTTACATGTATGCAACATCTTTAATGTCTTCATTTACTATGACACACCACAGCATTAGAGGACATTTAGGTAAGGCAGAAATCCTATGCTTGCCAGTGGAAATGGTTACTACTGATGTTCAAATGTGTACACTTAACTAAAAGAAAATGTATAACAAACAAGACAGAAGTAAGAAAAAAGGAAGGAGAGAAGGGAAACAGAAGAAAGGTTTCCCTGCTTGTTTGATTTGTAAGTAGCTGGGGACAGCAGCCATCTGAATAACTAAACTTGATGACTCAGGAGTAAAAATGACAACAGGAGGAACTGTTTCCTGGAAATCTGTGCTGTTGCTGCTCCTCAGTAGCTGCTGCTACTCCAGAGCCCAGCTGGAAATGCAAGCTGCTCACTTCAGCCGTGCAGGCACTGAGACCCCCGACCTGCCTCTACTCAGCTGACCCCTCTAACTCACTCAGACCTAGCTGAACACCAGCATCATCCAGCATCATCACAAGGTACAAAAGTGGGGCAACAAGGAAGTGGCATTTACACAACTAAGCCTGAGCCTCATTCATTGTTTGCTCTCAGGCTGCTCTTCCATACCCCTCCTGCACTCCCCTCTCTCCCTCCTCATTTATATTCCTCTTTCTCACTATAATTTTAGTCAAGAAGTCCATTTCAAAGACCTACACCCACTGTCTGTTCTACACACTCATACACATGAGCGCCAGCACACACACCTCGCGACGAAAAGCCATAGTAACCACAGAGATTTTGCTGACGGTGCACAAAAAATTTTCCATTACTGATTTCTGAAATGAAACTCCAGTTTTACCTTATTGAGAGTTAAAAATGGCAAGTAAATACAACTGAAGCTCCTGATAGCTTTTCTTTTTCCCTTTCCATTCAATCTAAAAACACCTTGCAAGAGGCAGATTTTATTTTTTAAAAAACATCCTCCAGTGGGGTTTTTTAAATTTTTATTTTATTTTTACAAACACATACAAATTGTGATAATTCTTACAGGGATGCATTATATTACTAATTAATTCTTATATGTGTATTTTGCCCCTTTACCTCCATTTAACCATAGCCAGTTGAAAAAAATGGTAATACTTCATTTATCTAATACCAACTAATGGAAATTCACATATTTATTCATATTTGTTAAATAAATAAAAGCATTACTGAATTCATTAATAAGTATAACCAAAGAAAACTAGCATTCCCAAATTTTTAATTTATTAATAGGTAAACTATATCTTCAACTTTTACAAAGATAGTATTTTAAATTCTAGTATATTTTATTTAATATAGGGTAATGGAACCAAATAGACCCAAACTATTTCGTTGGTTTTTCTTCCTCTAAAACATTACTGTAAGTCATAAAATCTGCTGGTGTTTTGGGGCATACTGCAACTAAATTTCCTGTTACCTGCTGATATATTTGAAGTGTGTTTGAACATAAATTATTGGAACATTCTTTCAACTCTTAAATTTGGTTAACTCACTTTCTATCAAGTTATTCTAATTAACCTACAGCCTTCAAACTTTGGGATTATTGCTGCCAATTCTATACAGTCATTTGTTTAATGCACAGTCTGCCTTAATACTCTCCAAAGTGAAATTGCAAATAAAAACTTTTTGATTTCCATTAATTAACTAGATTTTGGAATGTGCCACACCTATAATCTGTATTAATGTGTGAATACAAGTTTTGCTTACTCCATATGAAGCATTCAGAAAGAACTTATTAAACTAAAATAAATTCTCCTTGCAGTAAAGGACTTTCATTTGTTCAAAAACATCACTGAATGCCTACAATGAGCCAAGCACTGTGCTGGGCAGTATAAATATAACGGTAAACAAGACAGACACAGCTCCTGCACTCATGGACCTTCCAAGGCTAGGTAAGAAGACAGACATTAATAAATAATTACAACTGAATAGCTAGAAAGTAAAGGCCACAATTTGTCCCTTGCATAGCACTTGCCAAAGTTAAGCTCAGTACAAACTTGTATCAGTCCTTCAGCTTGAAAAATACAAATACTGTACTCAGTAAAAGACTTTGATGAGTTTATAGATCAAGAGTGATAAAAAGAGTAGAAAAGAGATAACAGTCATGCCTCAAAATTGTAGGATGGTGGTGATGGGTACACAGCATTGTGAATGTACTTAAATGCCACTAAATTGTACACTTAAAAATGATTCAAAAGGAGGCCAGATGCAGTGGCTCATGCCTGATATCCCAAGCACTTTGGGAGGCCAAGGTGGGAGGATTGCTTTAGGCCAACAGTTCGAGATCAGCCTGAGCAATGTAGCAAGGCCCCATTCCCACCAAAAAAAAAAAAGATTAAAATGGTAAAATAACTTAGGCAGAGAAAGACAAATACTACACGGCCTCACTCATATGTGGAATCTTAAAAAGTTGATCTCAGAAGTAGAGAGTAGAATGGTATCAGAGGCTGGGTGGTAGAGGGGAGGGGCAAAGGGAAGATGTTGGTTAAACAATATATAATTTAGACAGGAGAAATAAATTTAAGGATATATTGTACAGCATGGTGAATATAGTAATGATGATATATTGTACTCTTAAAAACTGCAAAGAGTAGATGTTAAATATTCTTACTATAAAAAGTGATAACTACGTGAGGTAATGCATTTGTTAACGAGCTAGACTTAACCATTCCACAATGCATATACATTCTTCAAAACATCGTGTTAAGCCAGGCATGGCGACTCACACCTATAATCCTAGCACTCTGAGAGGCCAAGGCAGGAAGATCTCTTAACGTCAGGAGTCCAAGACCAGCCTGAGAAAAACAAGACCCTGTATCTACCAAAAACAGAAAAAATTTGCCAGGCATGGTAGCATGTGCCTGTGGTCCCAGCTACTCAGGAGGCTGAGGCAGGAGAACCACTTGAGCCCAGGAGTTTGAGGTTGCAGTGAGTTGTGACGATGCCACTGTGCACTACCCGGGTTAACAGAGTAAGACTCTTTGCCTCAAAAAAAACACGCATGTGTGAGATGTGCCTCCCTGAAACCTTGTTATGACACTAGCACATTACCCATCTGCCATGATAAATAAATTAATTAATTAAATGGTAAAATTTATGCTAAATATATTTGACTGCAATAAAAAATTACGTTAAGTTGTTAAATGTTTAATTAACTCCACCCACAACTTAAAAAGTATGAGTACTTCTGAATCTCCAATGGTAGTATAAAAAGAGAGAAGAAGCCGTATAGTACAGAGGTGACAATGGACAGAAAACATGAAATTGATTGGCTTTGATTCTCTTCTAACCTTATATCACGTTGTACAGCTCACCTTCTCTGCTTACCTATCAGAGCACAGTTGGGGTAGGGGTTGGGAAGTATACAATCTTAGAAACTGGTTTCACTGCAAATTCATGGTTTCTAATCTTTGTTGGATTCTCAACCATTTTCCTTATCACTAATCATTTCCCAAACCTTTGCCACTCTCTTCAAATCTGGTACTCAACTCTAGAGCCACATTTAATGACCTCTTCCATTTCCTGATCCTCACCAAACCTACCTACACTTGCTCACATTCTCACTTTCCTCTCTCCAGGTCCTGCATAGGTGGGTCCTCTGGCAAACACTCCTGCCCACCAGTGGTGCTCTGGATTCCCTCATCTCTGACCTGCTCATGAACCTCATTCCATCAATTAGCCACTTGGTTAACTTCATCTTCCTTCTCTCCACTGGGCCCTTCTCCCCAAACTACTGCCTTCTTTAAATAATTACTGTATCATTACTCTCCCTGACTCTAACCTTCCTCCAGTTCTCACCCTATTCTTCCCTTGACTTCACTTCCTCCCTTATTGGCCTGCATCCCGTCTCTACCTTCCAGTCACTGCTACACAGATTCCACTCCCTGCACACTCAGGCCAATGAAAGTGTGATGGCTGAAGTCATCAGGGATTTCCCACTGATTCATTTCAATGGACCTTCTTTGGTCCTTTTTAAATATAGGGAATCTCAGTGATATTTAACTCTCTTGATTGGCAGCACCACCATTCACCCAATCCCCCAAGCCAAAAACCTGTAACTCTTTCCAGAATCCTCCCACTCACACTTTTTTACATCTTTATTCCGTAACAATTCTTTTTCTTTCTTTTTTTTTTTTTTGACACAGGGTCTCACTATGATGCCCAAGCCAAGTGCAGTGGCTATTCACAGGCACGATCATAGCTCACTGCAGCCTCAAAATCCTGGCCTCAAGCAATCCTTCCACCTCAGCCTCCCAAGTAGCTGGGACTACACACACCACTGTGTCTGGCTTCAATTCTTTTAATTAAAAAAAGATAT
>NW_012143745.1:195287-200254 GCF_000956105.1 Propithecus coquereli | reverse complement strand
AAAAAAAAAAGATTAAAACAAAAAATATAAACTGTATTTCTCAACATAAGCTCTATCAAGGTCAAGACACTTTTGTAATCAATGATGTCAGCCATTTAGTTCATCCATAAAGAACTGAGGGTCCTGGGAATTTAACCATGTCAATGCAGTCTTTACTTTACATTATTAACTGAAGAAAAATGGGTGCCCTTAAAGATATTTTTAAGATTAGAAAACAAAAAGGAGTCAGAAGGAGCCAAACCAAGACTGCTAAGGTGGTTAACAACAATTTATTATATATTTTAAAATAACTAAAAGAATGGAATTAGACAGTTCCTAACACAAATGATAAATGTCTGAGGTGATGGATACCCCCAATTATCCTGATTTGATCAGTACACACCGTATGCCTGTATCAAAACATCACATGTATCCTATAAATATATACAACTACTATGTATCCATATAATTAAAAATAAAATTTTTTAAATACGTAGTTTTCTGCTGTTCTAACAACAAATAAGAAAACTATAAGGTGCATGCCTAATTATTTCTCATCGAAAATCTTGTAAAATTGCCTTTGTTTGACAAAAGGCATGAGCAGAAGCATTGTCATGGTGAAGGACTCTCTAGTGATGTTTTTCCATGCATTTTTCTGCTAACACTTTGGCTTTCTCACAATACTCTCATAATAAGCAGAGGTTACCATTTTTTGGCCCTCCAGAAAGTCAACAAGCAAAATGCCTTGAGCATCCCAAAAACTGTTCCCATGATCTTGAGCAGACCACTTTTGCTTTGCCTGGACCATTTCCACCTCTTGGTGGCCATTGCTTTGACTGTGCTTTGTCTTCAGGATCATCTGGATAAAGCCATGTTTCATCTCCTGTTATAATTCTTCGAAGAACTGCTGCAGGATCTTGATCCCACTTGTTTAAAATTTCCATTGAAAGTTCTAGTCTTGTCTGCAACTGATCTGGGCACAAGTTTTGGCACCTGTTGAGTGGAAAGTTCGCTCAACTTTAATTTTTCAGTCAGAATTGTGTAAGCTGAACCAATTGAGATATCTGTGGTGTTGGCTATTGTTGATGCTGTTAATTGTCAGTCCTCTTCAATTAGGACATGAACGAGATGATTTTTTTCCTTGCAAATTGATGTGGATGGTCTGCCACTGTGGGCTTCACCTTCATCATTGCCTCATCCCTTCTTAAAATGAGTTATTCATTTGTAAACTGATGATTTCTTTGGGGCATTGCCCCCATAAACTTTTCATAAAGCATCAATGATTTCACCATTCCTCCACCCAAATTTCACCATAAATTTGATGTTGTTCTTACTTCAATTTTAGCAGAATTCATGTTGTTCTGAAAGGGGCTTTATTCATACTGATGTCTTATCATTCTTAGTGCCTCAAACTAGATCCTGTTCAGAACATAACATAATATTTTGGTGCAAAAAAATTTTTTAAATCTGTGCATAGTTTTTTCATAATACACACTTTCCATGAACTTTTTGAAGACTCTTCATACTTTTCTTTATTCCCACCCCCACCACAAGCCACAAGACACTACCTCCTCCCCATGAAATGGTAGCATTTAATAAAAAACAGTACTCACACAATGTTGACTGCTTCAAAATATTCATTTATTTAATGCATAAATAAACTGAATTGCTGCCACCAAAGGACTCACTTCTTAAACCATCTACATTCAAACCAATTTTATAATATTATTAACTTGTCTAATTCTAGTAACCAAAAATGCATACAGAGTTGCAAGCCTTTACCTGTGAAGACAGCGTTGTTAATCCTCAGCTAGGGCTAAGGCTCTGACTTTGTCTAACGCCTACCTGAAAACCTACCACGAGATAGTGTTTTAATGTATTTTTCCTGTTGTTCCATACACAGTTTTCTGAGTTATAGAATGATCATGCTACAATGCAGGGAGGAAAGGGTTGAAGGCGACTAGTTTCTATTCACTTAGTATTAGGCTTAGGAAAGCTGATCAGTTTTGACAGTTCTAACTAACTCACTGACTTGCTTTCCAAAAATTAAGGATATTTCCAGCTCAACAGAGTAATCCAAAGATTAGTGAGCAGTGATTAATTTATCCTCTTAAGTAACCATAAATAATAGGGATTACATGGCCTTCACATTTTTCTATAACTCATTCTTGGTTTCCACCAGACACCCAAAGTCATCATGATGAATTAGAGGAAGAAGACTGATTAATTGGATTAAGTATTTCTTTTACCAGATTTTTCAAAAATAGTCTGATTTTTTATTTAAGTGGCTCAATATTTGTTTCCTAATCAAAGTTACAAAATATAGCTACCACTTATACAAAATTAATTATAATAGCACATACACAACAAATGAACATTATTAAGTTATAGAAAACTGTGTTTTGAGCTCAATACCAAAAACTTACATTGCTCTTTTGTGATTCCTGACCTTTGTTATTACCAAGACTCTTTTTGTCTGCTGTGTTGGTATGGGATTTAGAACACTATATAGCTTCTGTTTCTCAAACTCTAAGAGGAAAAAAAAAAATGCTTTAGTTGGACTTCCCTTTTCCTTCCCTTCCCCATAATTGTTAGAAATCAAATTTACTAGTCAGAAAGCGAGTACTTCAGTTCATCCCAGCAGGCACAACAGCAGACAAGCAGGTCAAAATACTGCCTTATACCTTGACATCTGTTTTAATAGAGACCTTGTAAATGAAGCCAAACGATATTAAAAGATGAAACAGTTACTGGAAGGATAAGGGTGTTTTGGCTTAGAAAAAGGGACAGACATCCTCTTCTTGCACAATTGTCAATTCCCTTTCATCCACCCCCAGCTGTTACTGGTTCTTCCTCCAGGGTCACTGCACTTCCAGCACCTTCAGTTTCAATCACAAGGGAGCAATTCAGAACCTGAGTCCTGAGAGATTACAACACAGCACGTGAGTCAACACACACACCCCACACAGAGGCACTGTGCCAACCTGCTCAATAACAGTAGTATTTGACACATATGCAGTGCTTTATGCATCTAAAAGTACTTTGATATTCTATTCTCTTGAGTCTCACTGCTCACCATGTGACAGGAAACTAAGGCAAAATACACTTGTGTGTGGCCAAGCACCCAGTTATTATCTCAATTAGGACAGACTACATTCCTGGTCAGAAAGTACCACAAGATGACACCTACTCCCCTGTCAAACCTCAGATGTCTAAGGTGAGTGTGCAAAAACAAGTCATGTTTCTTAATAAACTGCACAAAATTCCACCCTAGTCCTAGATAGCAGAGAACTTAACTTCATTTATTCTAGTTTTTAGTAGCTTTCCTAGACAATTTTTTTAAAAGAGTAAAACCTACACTTAAAAGAATTAGCTGTTTTCATTATGAATTGTCAATGAAGTAGTTGGCTCATTTACTAAACTCTGTGAAGGATGATGTACAAAATAATATCATCTGCTTGTTGAACAGGTTTTCCACCATTGTTGATACTTTACATTTAAATTTGAAATACATGAATTAATTGAAACAATTCCAAGCTATTCTCACGGTCTCTTCTAGAACATCTTGAAAATAAGACTTACAGACGGACTTAATTACATCGCAGATAAAAGAAAGAGTAACATGCCAAAAGTCTTAGAGGTCCCATCAAATTCAAGGGGAAAAAAAACCCCGAAGTCTTAAGACAAAGTTTTGGAAATACTTAAAACAGTGATAGTAAAAAAATACAGGCCAGGGGGGGGGCTCACACCTGTAATCCTAGCACTCTGGGAGGCTGAGACAGGAGGATCTTTTGAGCTCAGGAGTTCAAGACCGGCCTGAGCAAGAGTGAGACCCCATCGCTACTAAAAATAGAAAAAATTAGCCGGGAATGGTGGTGTGCGCCTATAGTCCCAGCTACTCGGGAGGCTGAGGCAGGAGGATTGCTTGAGCCCAGGAGTTTGATGTTCCTGTGAGCTAGGCTGATGCCACGGCACTCTAGCCGGGGCAACACAGTTAGACTCTGTCTCAAATAAATAAATAAATAAATAAAAGCAAAAAAACTAAAGACACACAGACCACAGACCTCAAAAAATTAATTAACAAATAAAAGATATTTTCAACAGAATTAGCCTGAGTCCAGAGTAAGCTGAGGCAAGGTGATAGCACTGAAGGAGAATGAGATATGGCTGCTCTTGCAGACTTGATACTCTGATGAGATGCCACATGGACGAATCATAAAATCCTCATGGCCAAGTCTCCACATGGTTAATTCTCAACTTGCCCCCAACCCCAAGAAAGACCTTGATCAACACCTGGGCTGAGAGAGCAGAGTAAAGAGAACAAGGGAATACCCTACCTACCAAGGTGTGTCAGGTGAGAATCTAAGGCCTAGGATGATCTCGGGCCTTCCTAATATTCCCATCTATGATAACAAAGTTTTACTCTACTATATTCATGGTATATGTCCTCTTGTATTTCTAGATATTATTACATATAATTGTCACGCCATTTGCTGCTTCTAAAGAGCTCAAAAACTGGAAAAGCTGTCTTATAAGCAATGAAATATGACGTTAAACTAATTTTTAAAAATAACATTGGTACTTATCAAATTAGCAAATATTAATAAAAACAAAATCCTTTGCCTTTGTTTTGTTGGTGTAAAAAATAAATAAATAAAATACATAAAAATAAAACCTAACATTGGTAGGGCTTTCAGGAAGCCAGCACGTTGCTGGTGGCATAGTAAACAGGTTCCAGTTTTCTAAAGAATAATCTGGCAATGTGTAACAAGTGTTATAAAGTTATTCACACCTTTTGTACCAGTAATCTCACTTTTGGACATATACCCAAGGAAGCAATTCAAGAAGGGAAAAAAACAATTTGTTCAAAGATGTACACAGAGGCCGGGCGCAGTGGCTCACGCCTGTAATCCTAGTACTCTGGGAGGCCGAGGCGGGTGGATCATTTGAGCTCAGGAGTTCGAGACCAGCCTGAGCAAGAGCGAGAC
>NW_012143745.1:180169-194317 GCF_000956105.1 Propithecus coquereli | reverse complement strand
CTGTGGGAGTGAGTAAAAAAGACAAATAACTATAGATAAACCAAATCCCTCTCCAAATAATTACAGATTCAAAACCAATAAAATGGAACTCATTATAATTTCTTTACTTAGATTCAAGTAGATTTCTATGGAAGATTTCACATTTCTGGGGAAAGTTCAGTCTTCAGTCTTACTGAGCAGCATTTACAGACACAAGTTTATTGAAAGAAATGATAAATTCTCATATTTTTTAAAGAATTTTCCAGGTGACCCTTCAATAGACTGATCTAAAATTTAAATCATTTAAAAGCGTTACTTTAAATCTTTTAGTTTAAATGAACATTTAAAACAACCATTTTTTACACAGGCAAAGACCCTCTGAGGTGTTTTCCCCCAGAGGTCAGCAATAAAATGTGTAAAAAATAATCTATTTACCTTTGCCCCCTATACAAGTAGCCTGTGCACCAGAAACACATAAGAACCACCAAAACAAGGTTTTAGGTTAGAAATTATTTATCAATTCTAGACTTAATGTTTCCTATATAATTATGCATAAAAACACAAATGTAAGTCTATTATCTCTTTTATCTGACCCTTATTTATAGGTCATACCCCTCCCCTCAAAAAAAGAAAAAAAAAATCAATAAGAATTTAATGTGTAATCTCTGGCTGGGGCTCAGGTGTTAATACCACATGATCTAGATCTTAACAATTGTGAATCTGATATTAAATGTCTCTGTTTTGATCCAAAAATCAAAATATGGCAAAGAATCTGATCTTATTTAAAATCATGTCCTAAAAAAATAAAATAAAATCATGTCCTTTTTCCAGTTCCAGCCTATTCCACAATGAATATTTTTCTCTGAGTAGAAAGAGACAAAACATAGCACCTACACCTAAAACTTCATACATCTATCATTTATTCCTACGAAACAGCTTATTCTTAGGGCAAGTTTACTATTACAGTCATTAATAACTACATGGTTGGGAGTATTGCTGTCAAAGTTCGAGTGTTACATTACTATGGGACAACAATGGCAACTTTCTGCCCCATAGGCACTAAAACATCAATTAACTTTGTGGAATGTCTTATTTAAACAACCACTGACAAATGTGAATCCTTTGAGATGCTGCCCTTTGAAACTGCAACATGAAGTCAAAACTAATAAAAAGGATAATTAAGTAAGATTAAAAGATTTTTACTAATAAAAATAGTCACCAGACTAACCCACTCCACTTGGCATTAATACTTACCTACCCAGAAAAGTCAATAAATATCTCCACTTAATGAGTAAGTGGTTTTCTATTTTCATAAAACATATCTCAGAATTGGTTTTTGGATCCAATCTAAGTGTATCACAAAAATAAATTTTGGACCACTGCTCATACCTGTAATCCTAGCACTCTGGGAGGCCCAGAAAGGAGGATCACTTGAGCCCAGGAGTTTGAGGTTGCAGTTAGCTATGATGAAGCCACTGCACTCTACCTGGGGTGACGGAGTGAGACTCTGTGTCAAACAAACGAACAAAGGAACAAACAAACAAACAAATAAATAAATAAATTTTGGCTTTCTGAACACATGCAGAACACTGCTGATGCAACTTACTTTTTAGCAAAAATCAGGTACTAACTGAACTGCAGACCAATATACCTTCCCCTGAATTTTATCCATTTATTTATTTATTTTATTTTATTTTTTTGAGATGGAGTCTTGCACTGTTGTCCCAGGTAGAGTGCAGTGGAGTCATCATAGCTCACTGCAACCTCAAACTCCTGGGTTCAAGCAATCCTCCTGCCTCAGGCTCCCAAATAGCTGGGACTACAGGAGTGTGCCATGGATGCCTGGCTAATTTTTCTTTTTTTAGTAGAGATGGGGTCTTGCTCTTATTCAGGCTGGTCTCAAACTCCTGACCTTAAGCAATCCTCCCACCTCAGCCTCCAAGAGTGCGAGGATTATAGGTGTGACTCACCACACCTGGCCTATCCCTTAATTTAACCACGGGCCTTTCATTTAGATTTAACTATCTACAGCATATCTTTAATTGAATTTAAAACTCTTCAGTGAGGGATTCTCAAGTGGGGGACTGGAGGAGAAGGCAGCACAGTTCTCCTCACTAAGAGGAACACATCAGAAGCTCCAGAGAAGTGTGTCTGTCCTGGTGGACCTGTGTCAGAACAAGAGTTAAGATGATTCCAAGTAGGTCAAAGGGCACCCAGCACCAAAGAACGAAAGCGGCCCTTGAGGCCCACTGGGATGAGAAAAAGGAATCCAGGAGGAGTAAAGATAAAGTCTGGGAAAACACTTGCCAGAGACAAAACTTCTCAGAGATAAAGTTCAAGAACAATGTTAGGCATACCAGAAGGCAGGTAGAGGAAAAGGCAAACAAAGGGAGAGTTGGAGGCCCTTGGAAAAATCCCCTCTATGGGAACTGAAGTCCTTGACTGCCACCAAGAAATGATTTTTATGTCTTCTTTCCAAAGATGGACTGTATATCACAATGACAGAGGTAAACGTGTAATATCTGCTGTAAATTCTCTATCTTAAAAATCCTTTTGGTTAAAAAAAAAGAAGTTCCAGAGAGGCACATTTAGTAATTAAAAAAAAAAAAAAAAGCACTAAATATTATAATTTTGTACTTACAAAAAAAGAAAAAGAATCCTAATTGTTTCCATAAACACAACTAAAAGTAAAGCTTGACAAAATCTTGCCTGATGGATAAACAGAAGCATGGCTTTATCTTCCGAATATTAGGGATGCTCATTCACGAGAAAGGTACACTACCCTTGGATGTGTGCATCAAAATTTTCAAGGACCATGAGATTTTTCTGTTTATCAAGAGAGAATAAAGGGAGTTAGAAACATTGCTTTGGTCCACATAAATTATTTCAAATCTGTATTTCATACTTACCCTCATAATTAAAAATTTGTGAAATTAAAAAAAAAAGACTTCTGATTTGGGAATAAGGCAAGTCATCTCCTCAGCTCCTTATTCCTAGTTCCTATATGCAAGGTGAGGAATTACTTTTGCTGTTAATGAAGGCACTTTAGCAAGGAAGGTATGATCGTGCACATTTGGCATACGTATGTCTGAAAGCACTGCTTTCTTCCACTACCGCAGTCTCTCATAGGCTATCTCACTTGTGTGGTCGGTTTGCGTAGTTTCCAGGTGTGCTGGAGTTGCCCGATCAGAATCTCTGCCAATAAAAACACCCCCAGTCCCTGCGTGGGTGGCACCCGGCTAGGCAAGTGCTCAGAACTGCAGTGAGCTCTTTGAGTTATGTTTGGGGTTTAGTTTGTTTTTGTTAAGGTTTGTTTAATTTGAATACAAGATTAGATTTCTGGCTGGGCTGTGATAACTCTAAATAGAATTCTTTTCCAAAAATGACTTCACAGGATTTGTGATGACTTGAGTCATCATAGGAGATGCTATTGAGGTTCTAGAGAACATGCAAGTAAATATGCAGGAAATAGTTTCAAGGGGGAAAAAAGGTAAGATTCTACTTTCAGGACAACTTTGACAAAAGTACAAATTTTTACCCCGCCAAAAAGATGCTCTGAAGTTCAACCTAATGGATGTAAACACTGATATTATGTGGCCCAAACCTAAACTGTACAAGTTGCAACTTCCTTATCTATAAACAGAGGTTATGACACACTACAAGGCTATTCTAAAAAATAAAGTAATGCACATGAAAGCACTTTCTTTATGGTAAAGGACTATAAAATTATCACTTAAATATGGATTATCTTAAAAATGTCTTTCACAGAATGCTACGTTAAAATAGGTTGAAATTGGGTTCTCTGTCTTCTACTTTAAGCATAATTCATAACTCATTTGAATTCATTCTCAAAGCAAACTCCAAAATGCAGCTACCTCCAACATTCCAAATACATCAAATATGTAACAACAATTGCATAAAATCATCATTTGTGTCCCAGGCTTGTGACATAAGGAATAAAATGTGCAACCATTTCATCGGAATCTTACAAGGACTAACAACCACAATGAAGAGAGGAATGGCACACGTAAAGGCACAAAGGTAGCAAGGTAAATTTGGGCAAGTGCAAGGCCTTCAGCTCTGCTGGAGCACAAAGACCAAGAAGGGACAGGGGTGAGAGGCCAGGCTAGAGGGTCAGGCAAGGGCCAGAGCATGCAGACCTTTGGAGTGCGGAATCTGATGCTTTCCTAAAAGTAATGAGTGTCACTGATGACATTAAACAGAAAAATTATATAGTCCAATATGTTAGAAAAATGACTCAGGTGTATAACTGAGGACAAGTAGATCTATTAAGGAGCTATGACAATAATGGTGGCCAAAAGTAATGAAGGCATGAATTAAGACACAACAGTGAAGGAAAAGAAGGATTGATTCATGAAGCATTAAGGAGGTAAATACAAAGGACTTAGATTTAATAAAACAGGTAAGGAAGGGGGAGAAATAATAAGTTAAGATAAATTCCAAGTTTCTGACTTAAGCAACCAGAGATGTCATACATTGAGAAAATTCAGGAGAGATATGGATTCAGAAGGAAGGTTGTATGGGGAGGTTGTATGGGATGGCTAAAATATCAGATCACTTTAGTTGAGTATGATGTACCTGTGTACCCAAATAGAACTGTCCAGAAATAGTAAATATGGGTATTGAACACAGAAAAGTGATTTGGAAATAACCACCCAAAGATAGCACAGGTCATATGAGGAAGACAGGAAAAGTGAAGCAAGTACATGGCCAGGGAATGGGCCTCAAGGAATTGCAACATGGGTTCAACATGGTCGCATGTAAGAATCTGTAGCAAGGCCAGTCATGGTGACTCATGTCTGTAATCCTAGCACTCTGGGAAGTCGAGGTGGGAGGATTGCTTGAGCTCAGGGGTTCGAGACCAGCCTGAGCAAGAGCAAGACCCTGTCTCTACTATAAATAGAAAGAAATTAGCCAAACAACTAAAAATAGAAAAAAAAAATTAGCCAGGCACGGTGGCGCATGCCTGTAGTCCCAGCTACCTGGGAGGCTGAGGCAGGAGGATGGCTTGAGCCCAGGAGTTTGAGGTTGCTGTGAGCTAGGCTGATACCATGGCACTCTAGCCAGGGCAACAGAGTAAGAGCAAATCACAACAAGAGCACAGAGTACCATTTGTTCTAAAAGACACTTCAGTACCTCTCTTGAAATAATTCTGTTATGCTTCTAGTTTTAGCTAAATGAATTCTTTCGGCAGTGAATTTTCATGATAAAACACCATAGGTTGGGAAGGATAGTAAGAGGAGTTTAAAAAAAAATAGGAATACTCATATTGTTATAATTAATTAGAATTCACTATACACTATTCACTATTCACTCTTGCTCTGAATCCAGAAACTTTCTGGAAATGGAGTATGAAGGGCTCACACCCTACTCACTTCTTTTTCTTTTTTGAGACAGGGCCTTGCTCTGTCTCCTGGGCTACAGTGCAGTGGCATCTTCATAGCTCACTACAGCCTCAAACTCCTGGGCTCGAGTGATCCTCCTGCCTGCGAAGTAGCTGGGACTACAGGCTCTCATCAACACACCAAGCTAATTTTTCTATTTTTGGTAGAGACAGGGTCTCACTCTTGCTCAAGCTGGCCCCTAACTCCTGGCCTCAAGCGATCCTCCCGCCCCTGCCTCCCAAAGTACTAGGGTTACAGACATGAGCCACCATACAAGCCTCATTTCTTTATTATTCCAAAATTCTGGAACCATTTTTGTGGTCTACTGACTTATTTTAGCAGGCAGTTTCGATGAGTTTATTGTCATAAGTGAGTTCTCTTAGCTTTTCCACCTCTCTTCCAATGCAAATCACAATCAGGTATTTTTCTTATAGTGAAAGATACATAGGACCATGAATCAGATTATTTGTTTACTGTAACCAGCTCAACAAAGCACTGTTACTAAAAATTTTCCTTTTCTGCCCTGATCTTGGTTGAAACAGAATAAATAAATAATAAAATAAAATAAAAACTTTCCTAAGATACAGAAATAATTATACAGGCATCTTTTCCCACCAAACGAAACAAAACTACTTAGCATAAAGGCAAGACATAGCAGTTAACTTCTAAACTATAGCCAAAATCTCATAAAATTTAGAGATAGCATACAACTGCATTATATAGATATCAGTATAACTGTAAATGTGACAACTTGGGGACTGGGTGGGGGAACAAACCTTCAGGAAGCACAGACTGACTTGAAGTTTCAGAAGGGCTCATAAGATATATCGAGAGGTGCTGCAAGATCATTTATCCCTAAATGCTATTGAAAATCCTACTTTGTGATTGTATCTTCCTAAAGAGCAATCTGTCTCCATAGAGGGAAGGTGGAGTTGCCTTAAAGATTATATCCAAAGAGTCTTCCTTTTAGGATCTTTTTGATAGTCCACTTTTAAACTACTGAATTTTTAATATCTTGATTTACACTTTAAATATCCAACAGAAAAGTGCAGTGTGAAATGTTTCCCAAACTTAACCACAGACCTCCACTTTCAAGAAAGGCTATTAAAGAACACATCTGGGGAATTACCGGAAGAAATAACGGTCTTCTTGACCAAGTCTCTCGACCACGAAGACATAATTTCTTCAAAAAGATATCATTAACTATCCTAAATACTGACTCTGAAAACATACTTAAATAGATATTTTTCTAAAATGGTAACTTTATGTACCAAAAAAATAGATTTTTTTAAGTTTTAAATACATATTTTTTAAAAGTCAATATACCATTAAAATATTTTTCTTTCTTCATGAAGAAAGTGGATAATTAAAGGAGATTAATACTCTAGCAAGATCCCAGAGAGTATCCATGGCAGTGCATCAAGAAGATAAAAACTCTAGACTCTTTATCAGTCCCATGGGTTTTCCAATATCCAGCAGAGCTAAAGCTGCAACTTCTAGGGAAAAACAATGTTCCAGGTTAGTTATAGTATCTGTTTCAGTTTTTCCAAAAACATCTGATTCCCCTCCACCCAGGCGAGAAGGATGTATGAGGCATACCTCTGAGTGCCATGCCATCAGCAGCTGGGTACCATAATGGGGCTGTGATGTCATCAGCATTTTTTTTTCTTTTTAGAGACAGGGTCTCACTCTGTCTTCCAGGCTGGTATGCAGTGGCACAGTCATAGCTTACTGCAGTCGTTTTTTGTTTTTGTTTTCTGACTGCACCTTGAACTCCTGGGTTTAAGTGATCCTGCTGCCTCAGCCTCCCAAGTAGCTGGGACTTTGCACACACACTAAAATACCTGGCTAATTTTTCCTATTTTTTGTAGAGATGGGGGTTTTGCTGTGTTGCCCAGGCTGGTCTGGAATTCCTGGCCTGAAGAGATCCTCCTTCCTTTTCCTCCCAAAATGCTGGGATTACAGTCATGAGCCACCCATCTGGCTGATGACAGACTTTATGAAATGCCTCCGTGTGTGTGTCTGTGTGTACACAGAGGGAAAGAGAAATGGGGGGGTGGGTAGAGGAAAAGAGGAGGGGAGAGAAAGGAGTGACAGCGATCTCACCAGTAAGTGGCTTAAAGACTATCTTGTAAGCATTTTTTCATAGCTAAGGCTAAATCTACTTTCTTTCTCAGCCCTTAAAATTTTTCAGTCATATATGTATTACCTAGTGCCCAAGTGATGGCTATTGTTCAATCCAGCTCCTGTGTTATATAGGACCATTACAAGTGCATAGGGTCCTTGTGTAAGAATCAGACCAAGAGCACCCAGATCACAGGCTAGTTCTCAGTGCCCACTTAGCCTTGAGTAGGGTACCCTTGGGTACCATGTACAGCAGTCATGAAGAGTGGTACAAATATCTTTATACATTTAACTAGCATATCTGTACAATTGCTTATATGATGCACACCCACACATACTGAAACATGACTGAAAGAGTTGTCAAGGACTGAACTGAGTAAATGGAGAAAGATACTCATCAAAACTGAAAACAGGAAGTTTCAAAGAATTCAAAAGAAAAACCAGGTTCTTTTCCTTTCTCTCACCTTCACCTACCCAGTATTGGGATATTGTTGCTAGTTGGAACTTTAGGGACAAATAATAGGTAGAGGCTTCTATACTGCAAAATTCTGATCCCTCACAAAGCTATGGTCTCTCTTCAGCAGTTGGTCGCTCTCTCCTCAATTTCCCTCAAAAAAAAGAAGAAGAAGAAGAAAGAAGAAAAAAAAAAAAGGAGGAGGAGGAGCAAGAGGAAGAGGAGGAGGAAAGAGAGGGTGGGGAATAAAAAACATCACTGAAAGGCCGGGCGCGGTGGCTCACGCCTATAATCCTAGCTCTCTGGGAGGCCGAGGCGGGCAGATTGTTTGAGCTCAGGAGTTCAAAACCAGCCTGAGCAAGAGTGAGACCCCATCTCTACTAAAATTAGAAAGAAATTAATTGGACAACTAAAAATATATAGAAAAAATTAGCTGGGCATGGTGGCGCATGCCTGTAGTCCCAGCTACTTGGGAGGCTGAGGCAGGAGGATCGCTTGAGCCCAGGAGTTTGAGGTTGCTGGGAGCTAGGCTGACGCCACGGTACTCTAGCCCAGGCAACACAGTGAGACTCTGTCTCAAAAAAAAAAAAAAAAAAATCACTGAAGAAAAAAAAAAAACTCCACAGACACTAACAGATCTACTCATCTGAATTTGCAAAAACAGTAGTAAACAAAAGACTGTGGCTGTTTTGACTGCATTAAAAATCTGTAATCCCAGGCAGGAATATGCTAAATGCTGGAACTAGTCTTACAATGTTAACTCTGTCAATTCTGCTTCTTCCTGGAGCTTTTCCCTCCCAGATACCCAATACTCACATAGAAAAGAAAGAAAATTATTTTTGCTTACCATTGTACATGCATTTCTCTCCTATTAAACTCTACAATGATTGCCTTCCTTAAAAGGAAGGACATGTTATTACATTTTTAATATTTTTGTACCTAGCCCTTTGACCTGCATAACATAGCAGCTTCAATAGCTATTTAAGGTACAAAAATTCCAGGTTAAATATGGTACCTTATTCACATGCACAAGGAGACATGTACAAGAATATTCATTGCAGCATTGTTTATAAGAAGTTCAGAAGCAATCTAAATGTCCATTAAAGGGAGAATGCACAAATAAAGTACACTATATTCAAACAAAGGAAAACCATATTCATTAAAAATAGAAAGATTTTGAGCTGCCAGCTCACACTGAGGTATTATATGAATAAGTAACAAACATGATGCAGAATAAAAGAAAAGCAAGTTGTAGAATGATACAAATAGTATAATATTATTTATATAAGGGCTTTAAACTCTCAACATTAACCAGAATTATTTATGCTTAGAATTTGTTATTACAGTCCTGTTTATTCCTTGTATGCACACTAAAGACCTAAGGAATATTTGCTCTAAAAATAATAGAAAATCAAGGTTGAAAAAAAAAGTCTATTAATCATATAAAGTGTCCCCAAATGGCAGTGAGAGAGCCTGATTTAGTAATGGAAATCACTTAGCAGCCCTTGAAGTCAGATGATATGTGTTCTATCTCCATTCTACTACTCACCACGACACTTTATTTCACTGAGCTTCAGTTTTCTCACTTAAATGGGGTTGAGAGTGCCCACATCGTAGGATGAAGTCAAATAATTTATGTTAAAGTGTTATACACAAAGGTCTTAGACTTGTTTCTTGCCTAATCAGCCAAGATGTCATACAATAACGCTTTACAAGGAGGAAAACGCTGAATCTGCACCTTTTGCATCTACTTTACTATATGGTTAAAAAAAAAAAGTCAAAGAACACAATAGGAAGGGGCAGCCCCTCATCTTCATTGTCCCCAATTCCCTAGTTTGGCTGCCACCTATGTTTTCTATATTTAGCACAGAGTGCAAAAAAAAAAAAAAAAGAAAGAAAGAAAGAAAGAAAAACAACAAAAAAACCAGACACAAAACCGTGGTTTTTGGAGGGCTCCCTTCATAACTCCCCGTGACCCTGGTATAAATCTCCCATCCCGCCAAACTCCTGCCTCCCGCCAACAGGCACACACGCTCTGCAGCCCAGGAGGCAGCTGAACACCACAGTGCGAAGTCGTCGGCATTAGAAAGTTCTGAGGTTCTGTTTGTTTTCAAACATTAATAGAAAAGGCTACTGAGGACTGTTAGCGCCTACTCCGCAGAGAAACGAGGAAGACCTTGACAACTAAGTTCTGCTACTTGCTTCCAAACACACAGTGCCTGCATCTGGATTCCATACAAAGACAGGCATGCCAAGGCCGCAGGAGCGGCAGGCTCTCTTTGCAACAGGACAGACCCAGCGCTCACACCCTCCGGCACACGGGGACCCACCGACGCTGACGCACACCGCACACGCGTGATGCGCTCGGGGGCCCCATTCCCGTCCCCCTGGGCTGGCCTCGGCGGCCGCCGCACCTCACCTGTCTTGAAGACCATCTTGTCATCGTCTTTGGAGCCGAAGGTCTCCAGCATGGACACGAACAGCACCCCGCAGGCGTTCTGGATGCCGAACACCGACCCGTTGCACCACATGGCCGCCAGCATCACCAGCCAGCCCCAGCCGCCCTCGGGAGGCTCGGGAGGCTCACTGAGCTCCGCGTCCGCTGGCCCCGCCAGCTCCACCTCCACCTTCTCGGAGGCCGCCTCGGGGCCGTCTGAGGGGCCGGGACCGGGCAGCTCTGCTGCCCCCATGGGCGCGGGACCGAGGGGCTGCGCCTCACCTGTCCCCCGCGCGGCGGCGGGCTCCTCCTGGGAGGGCACCATGGCCCAAGCCGCCCCCCTCGGGCGCCAGAGGAGCGCGAGGGGCGCGAGCGAGGGGCGCGAGGTCCCAGCGGGCTCACGGAGGAGCTGCCGAGAGCCGGGCAGGCTGTTGAGGCCGAGGCGAGAGCGGCGAAGCCCGGGACGGGAGGGCCGCGCACGGCGTGGGGGCGGCCGCAAGGACAGCGGCGACGCGCGAGCGCCTCAGGGATCCAGACCGGAGCCTCACAATCCACAGCCCCGCACCCCTGACTGGGCCCGCGACCCGCGGCCGGTTCTTAAAAGCGCCCCCCGCCCGGCCAGCTGGGGGCGTGGCCGGCAGCGGGACGTGCCCCCAGAGCCTCCAGATGATTGGCCCGCGGGGAGCGGAGGCGGCCCGCAGGCGCGCGGCGCCAGGTGCCAGCGGCTGGCGGTGTCTATGAAGTTCCCCCAAATGGCAGTGAGAGAGCCTGATTTAGTCATGGAAATCACTTAGCAGCCCTGGAAGTCAGATGATATGTGCTCTATCTCCTCCTACCCGGAGAGGGTCACGGATGTGTAGGTCACCCCGCCTCAGAGTATTAACCGAAGGAGCGCCTCTCCTGCAAGGTGCGGGCTGGGTGGGCCTTAGCCTCAACTCACTGACACAGCATCACAACCAAACCAAAACTCTTGCTTTTGTTTCTGTTTTATTTTTTGGCATTCACCTCTCAGTACTAATTATAATATATCAGATACATTATGCCACCTGCCTACTCAAAAAGGAAGTCGGAAGGATCAGAGGGCTTGTTTAATTACTTCAGTTCCGTTCTCCTGCATTCATATACAATTTCCTATGAATACTTGGCACATTGAAGATGCTCATTTTGGAAGACACAGACTGCAATTCCAAAGTCTTCAACCAAAGAACATTTCTGACAGACAGCTAGAAAACATTACTTTTCAACTACAGTTCGATTATTTTCACTTTAAACAAAAGCTAGGTCGGGGATGGTGGCTCACGCCTGTAATCCCAGCGCTTTGGGAGGCTGAGGCAAGAGGATCACTTGAGATGGGGAGTTTGAGACCAGCCTGGGCAACATAGCAAGACCCTGTCTTTACCAAAAAAAAAAAATTTTTTTTTAATTAGCTAGGCCTGGTGGCAGGTGCCTGTAGTTCCAGCTACTCAAGAGGCTGAGGCGGGAGGATCCCTTATGCTCAGGAGTTCAAAATTACATTAATACTATTACATTAATGCAAGGTTACATCATACATACTATGATCATGCCACAGAGCAACAGAGAGAAGCCCTGTCTCTAAATAAACAAAAACAAAAACCTGCATTCAACTCTTCTGTCTCCCTGAAGCATGTAAAAGAAAGGAAGAGTAATTTATTATGCAATATTGAGGATGCTTTTTAATTTCTCAGTTATTCAAATTCTTCACTTCAAAGTCAAAATATGCTAGTTTCTTTATGTGCCCACCACTGTGATGGAGTACACAGATTGAGTGGGATTGATCCACGTTTCTCTATCAGTTCATAAGCTGGCAGGAAAAACAATCCTGGGATAGAATAAGAGGTTCGGATGGTAAGAGCTATAATACATGTACAAAGAGAGAGGTGGAATGGAGCCATTAAATTCTCTTCAAAAACACTAGAGAAGTGATTCTATAACAAGTAGTCTTTGAGCAGAGCCCTGACTCATACACAGGACTTCAGTGAGCAAAGATAGGACAATAGTATTCTATGTAGAGAAAATAGCATGAACTAAGGAAAGCAAGGTGTGCTTTCCAAACAGCGAACATAGCTCAAGTGTAATAAATATGCCTTGGGGATGGGGTTAGAATAGCAAACTAAGGAATAGTCACACAAGTGCACAAAAACGAATGTACAAGGATGTTACCCCAGTATTGTTGGAAATAAGAAAAAACTGGAAGCAAAAATGTACATTAGTAAAGGGTTAATTAAATACATACTTTATAATCTCTAAAAGTTACGATGGTCACCTGTATTTACAGACTTTGAAAGTTAGCCACAACATATTAATTATTGGGCAAAGAAAGCACATCAAAAAAACATATATGGATAAAGTATAACCCAAAATATAAAATAAATATTCATGAGCCAATACTGCTATAAGTAAATGATTAAGTAAATAAACAGGAGGTGGGGGAGAGAATAGACAAATCTCTCCTGCAGAAGAATTTCCAATAATTTATGTAGCTACTCCACCCTCAAGGTGTGAAGTACAATGCTTCACTCTGTAAGTGTGAGTATGCAGAGTGACTTCCTTCCAAAGAGTACGGTACGGAAAAGGGGAAAAGGAGCAACTTTAGAGTGCAGAAACTGACAAACAGTACCTCAGCCAGGTGATCAAATATGTATCCCTGATACGATGCAATGAAAATGGTACTTTACCTCTCTGGTCTTTCCCCTGAAACCCATAACCCCAGGCTAACCATCAGAAAAACATTAAACAAATCTCAATCTACATTCTACAAAGTACCTGATAAGTACTGCGCGACACTGTCAAGGTCATCAAAAACAAGGAAAGTCAGAAACTGTCACAGTGAGAGGAGCCTAAGGAGACGTGACGACTAAACGTAACGTGGTAACCGGGAAGGGTTTCTAGAGCAGAAAAAGAACATCAGGTAAAAACTAAGGAAATCTGAATAACGTGTGGACTTTAGTTAATAACAATGTATCAATATTGGTTTATTAATTATAACAAATGTGACATACTAACATAAAATGTTACTAACAGGAGAAATTGGATGAGAGGATATGGGCACTCTCCCTAATATCTTTGTAATTTTTCTACAAATCAAAAACTGTTTTTAAAAAGTTTATTTTTAAAAAGAGCATGTATCTAATGATCCCCTTCTTGTAAAAATAGATATGCGTATGTACATAACAATGTATTAAACACTATAAAGTTTATTTTTAAAGCTTCACTTTGTATATAATTGTTATACACTCATCCGTTGGTATTCGTGGGGGATTGGTTCCAGAATCTTCCTTGGCTACCAAATCCACAGATGTTTAGGATCCTGATATAAAATGCCCTAATGTTTGCATATAATCTAAGCACATCCTCCCAGAATCTTTAAATCATCTCTAGATTACTTATAATACCATGTAAATGCTATGTAAATAGTTGGTATACTGTATTGTTCAGTGAATGACAAGAAAAAAAGTCTGTACATGTTCAGTACAGACACAATTTTTTGCCAAATGTTTTTGATCCGCTGCTGGTTGAATCCATGGATGTGGATTCTGTGGATACACACACTGAGACTATGAAATATTTTTAAATATACAGTTCATTCTCAACATTCTTTCCTATTTATGCGTCAACATTATTTCTAAGCATTATGAAGTGTACCCTATCTTCAGATTAAAGTGTGACTTCTCAGAGGGGATTAATTTAGGAAGAGCTCTGATTTAAAGGATTAAAAAGTTAATGCCCAC
>NW_012143745.1:175824-177064 GCF_000956105.1 Propithecus coquereli | reverse complement strand
AAAAAAGCTTCATATTTGTTGCTCTGTTGTGGAGTAGTATCATTAAACATTTGAGTTAAATTGACTATACTAAGCACTAAAGTGCTGAATTATGTGGTATGGATTTCCAGTTATGCTATATGTAAATCCAATACGTACATGATACAAGTTGCTTTGCTACCATTTTAATTAATGCTTTAAACTGAGTGGCCAAGAGTAGCTTTGTGTTGCCTTCTGGCTATGGACAATTTCTAAAGCATAATCTTTCTGTGTTTCTACTTTCCAAATCATAAAATAAGAATAGTACTATAATGGTGATTATTTGGTAGGAAGCTGGAGTACAACTGAACTACTATGACATGATAAAATTTAAAAACACACACATGACCTAGAAACTTTATTGTGAATGCCTTGGTTAAAGCATGTGCATGGAGATTCCACAGCATTGGCTTGTACACATGATAAATGAGGAATTTGGCACAAAAATATCTATATTTTAGGAATGAAATAATTAACTTTCTGACCTCCACTTTCTTATCTCTCTTTCAGAAGTCCCCTCAACCTACTTCTCCTCTAGTATCACCCCAGGTTTTTTTTTTTTCCCTATGCATTGTTAAACAAAATCAGAATCGTGGTTTTACGGACTAAATTGTGTCCCCACCTCAAATTCATATGTTGAAGCCCCAATCTCCAGTACTTCAGAAAGTGACTGTACCTGGAGGTAGGGCCTTCAAAGAGATAATTAAATTAAAATGGGGTCATTAGGGCCCTAAGACAACATGACTGGGGTCCACACCAGAAGAGATTAGGACATACAGAGAGAGGCCAGGGAAAGGCCTTGTGAGAACACAGGAAGAAGATGGCCATCTGCAAGTGAAGGAGAATGGCCTCGGGAGAAATCAAATCTGCTGCCCACGCCTCTATCTTGGACTTCCAGCCTCCAGGACAGTGAGAAAATAAATTTCTGTTGTTTAAGCTGAGCCTGGTGGCACAAGCTTGTAGTCCCAGCTACTGGGGTAGATGAGGTGAAAGGACCACCTGAGCCCAGGAGTTCGAGGCTATAGCAAGCTGTGATCATGCCTGTGAATAGCCACTGCACTCTAGCCTGGGCAACATAGCAAGACCTCATCTCCTAAAAAAAAAAAAAGGCCAAGCATGGTGGCTCACACCTGTGATCCCAGCACCTTAGGAGGCCAAGGTGGGAGGATTGCTTGAGGTCAGGAGTTTGAGACCAGCCTGGGCAACATAGCAAGCTGCCGGT
>NW_012143745.1:170819-173964 GCF_000956105.1 Propithecus coquereli | reverse complement strand
TTCCCATCTGTGTTACCATGGTCCAGTCACTTGCTTTCAAGAGTCAGTGCAGGGGACCCAAAACAATTCTCTGGTGTCTAACCCCAATCCATCCACCCCATATGCCATCATTCCATTGTGGTAGCATTACCTCAGTCATGCTACAGTTTAGCTCAGATACATTTTAGTATCATTAATGAGGTTTGGGGGAACCCATTCTTTAATTGGCATTGTCTTTGAAAATGTTCTGGAATGACAACCGTGGTTTAGATACCTAATCAGCTTAATTTGCATGCAATACATTGTCTAACCCTGTCTCAAACTTTAGGAGTATGTCCTGTTGGTGGCCTGTGGCTCCCCATGCTTTGTCCATCTATGCCCTGTGTCCCCAAAGTACTGCTGCTCAACAAAGATCTGTCAAGTACAGTGCCCCACCTTCAGCACAGGCTCTCCCTACTAATGTTTGTTTAAGTGTACTAAACAGAATTAAATTTACTGTCATGAGTAGAAAAAACATATTTAATAATCTACATTTGGTAACAATAGTCCCTTTCCGTGCAGTGTAGTGGAATTTAAGGGGTGTTGGAGGAAGAAGATTGGAACACAAGCCCTGGCTCGACCCCTTCACAAGCTGCTAACGTGGCGCCCCAGGACTGTTGAGGAGATGAAGCAGGATAATGACCAGAAATCCTCTGTGATCCGTGTTTCACTGCAGAGATGTGGACGTCATTGCATTTGCCGGAAGTGTCCTTAGTTATAAAGAGTTCTTGAAATTTTGTATTCATAGCATCATACAATATTACCTCTAGAGAAGGGATCTTTTTATATTGTCCAATCTCCTACTTAATGTGAGAATCTCTTATAAAGCACCGTAGTGAAATGGAAGGGCCTACAACGTGTGAGTAACTCTCTTATATGTAAGTGCCCACGAGGTGTCATGGAGTCAGCGTTGTTTAACAACTTGGCTCACAGTTACACCTCAAACCCTCCTCAGCCTATCACCTGAGGGGCTCTGCATGTCATGGGCGCAATACAAACAAAGATTGCCTGCTTGAGTGGAGAGTGTGGGATGGTGTCATGGAAACTCATCTACCCAAGACACAGTGGAGGTGAATCCCCAAGGAGAGCCTTCTGCACACACAGGGAAACCTAAAACACCAGGATGAAGGAACCTCAGGAATCAGGGTTCCTGTGTTTTTAAAACATTTTTTTACTGTGACTCTCCTGAGGCTGAGGCAGGAGATTGCTTGAGTTCTGAGAGTTTGAGGTTGCAGTGAGCCAACTAACTCTGGTCGATTAAGGGCTGTTTGGGGCAATTTGGCAGCTATTTGGAAGTATGAAAACCCATATTCCAGACCTAGTTGTGATGGATTTCAGAGAAGCAAAGCAGCACCTCTTTGCCCCTGGGCAAATAGCTTCCTCTGCCCTCTCTCCTTAAGGTCCACCCATCTCCCTTGTCTACTCCCTTCCCCTGGCCTGACTGAGGGCCAATAGGTGTATATTTTTCAATCAGTAAATTCCTGATGAGATTGGCACTGTCTTATATACAGAATCTATAGAAACCATCATTGCCTGGCCTTGGTCATTTAGAAAAGTCAGGAAAACAAATATGGAAACAAATCGAGAATATCTTTTTGTTGGTTATGTTTGAACATGAGGTAGAAGGCTGTGGAGACATAAAGGCGGAGAATGATTACACATGTCGATGACTAGGCAAGTTGACTGCTGGCTATGGAAACACCTGTTTGTGAGGGTTTTATTTCTCCTGACAGAAACAAAATGTGCTATTGCTCTAGGAAGCTAGATCTGTTTTTCCTCAGAGTTCCACAATATTTCTCTCAGTTCCTCTTTCTCCTTCCTGCTCAACTTCCCACCCCATCCTCATACGCACTCAAACAATAAGATGTAAGATCAGGATATTGAACTTGAGATATGGAGTCAAGGACAAGAACCAGAACCCCCAAACTGGCAGATTACAGCAGGATACTCGTCATGCTAGAGAAGGTATTGTGTCTTTCTTACCTCTCTGCTCAGAACCCAGCACAGCTCCCACCTGGCACCTGTTAGGTGCTCTGTATATGCTTACAGAACACACAAATCACATACATAATGTAAGACCAGGCAGAAGACCTACAGAAAATCCTCTTAGATGCTGGATTCCAGACTCCAGGGCTGGATTCAGGAGACCAGGAAGTACAATCAGAAGAGAAGCCTGAGCTAGACTCAGAATACATAGATAGCCACAGAATCAAGAATGACAGAGGACATGCTTTCCCTAGTTAACACAAAATGGATTTCTCTCATTATATGACAGTTGTACTTACATGACAAGTGACAATGGATTAACTTAGCATCAGTAAAGAATTGAGGGTTTTCAGAGAAATAAACTCAAAGTGAATCTATGGCTACTCCAAAACAATACAAAATTAAACTATGTTATTAGAGGTATAACATCTAGAATTGCACTACCCAATGTGACAGCCACTAGCTATATGCAGCTATTTAAGTTTAAAATAATTAAAATTAAATAAAATTAAAAATTCAGTTTTTCATTCTCATTAGCCATATTTCAAGTGCCCAATAACCACATGTGACCAGTGGCTATGTATTGGACAGCACAGATACAAAACATTTTCATCGTCACCAAAAGTTCTATTGGACAGCATTGACCTAATGAGCACAGGAGTTTGAGGCTGCAGTGACCTATGATGATACCACTGCACTCCAGCCTGGGCAACAGAGCGAGACCCTGTCTCGAAAAACAAAAAACAACTTGTGCAGAGAACAAAGTTATTTATTTACCAAATATGTCAGGGAGGAGGGGTGAATTCCAACATGTATGGTAGTTAGACTAGATGATCTTTGAAACGCCTTTAAACTCTAGAATCTCTGACTCTTCTAATTGGGATGCAGCCACTGGGTGAGAAATTTTGGAGAACAAGGGTGAAGTATGGAAAGGGTTTGGACTCTTTTGAAGAAGATCAGGTGGAAACTCAAGAATATGACAGGTGATAGCACTCTGGGAGGCCAAGGCAGGAGGATTGCTTGAACTCAGGCATTCGAGACCAGCCTGATCAAGAGTGAGACCCCATCTCTACTATAAATAGAGAGAAATTAGCCAAACAACTAAAAATAGAAAAAATGAGCCGGCATGGTGGCGCATGCC
>NW_012143745.1:148637-169669 GCF_000956105.1 Propithecus coquereli | reverse complement strand
GGTATTCAAAACTGAGGCCACTGACTCAGCATTTGCAGGACATAGGTTCTTAGGGAGCATGGTAATAGAAAAAGCAAATGGGAGCCCACTTGCTAAAGGCTTCTTTGGCATGGCTCCAGGTAAAAAAAAAAAAAAAAAAAAAAAAAAGCAAATGAACCAGGATTCAGGGGACCCGGGTTCTACTCCTACCACTGCCATTGGCTAGCTGCATGACCTTGAGCAAGTCATTCCCCCTCTCTGGAATTTCCTTGCCTGTGAAATTAACTCTTATCATTCTCTGATGATAAGAATTATGAAACAGTACTCTTCTTTCTTGTAATATAGGGCATGAATTTTTCCTTAAAAGTTAGCAGTTCATTCATTGTAATATGAAGCAAAGTTTTCTCTTAGTAGCCAAATGGTCTGGGATTCCAGACAAATTCTGGGGCACTTTATGAAGCACATCACTTGGTCTCTGCAGTGTTGTCAGTCTGCACTTTGTGCATATCAATCACATCTCTTAAGAAAACAGTGGTCTGAGGTTTGTTAAAGGTAAGACCTAAGAACTCTGTGTGAGTACAACATCTTAAGCTTGTTCTCTCAAATAATATTTGAAACTATGATTTAAATACTATGTTCATTTATGCAACAGCATTCATTGAATACCCACTATGTGCAAAGAACTGTGCTAGGCTGTTTCTGAGCAAGCTTGGTTCTTGAGTATAATCAAGACTACTGTATCTGATAGAGTAAGTGGAACGCTTGAACATTACCAGTTAGCAAACAATTCAATAAGGACTGAGTTATAAGCACTGCTTATGAGGACTGAGTACAGGAATTAAGGCACTCAAGTTCTCTTACCTCAAGTAATACCATACAATAATGTAAGGCAACATATAAAACATGCCTTAAGATCATTTTCCCCCAAAGTTGTCATTTTCCTTTATATTTGTAATTTACAAAACAAGTGTCAGCTTTCGCGTCCCTTCTTTTCTAGGTATTGCCTATTCTAGTACAGGAATATGAAAGCAGAAATTTTGATCTTACATTCTATTTTTCCTGTTACAAATAGTATAATCTCACTTTTTAATTTTATAAAAAGTATGTGTATGGTACCATCTCTGTTGGAACACTGAGGTGTACAGCTCAATTTCTACAATAGTAGTACATGTCTATACCACCTGATAGCTTTGAGTAATAATCATAGCCATAAAGCATTTGTGAGATTTCAAGATTAAATTTTGACTCCTCTCTGACTCCCGCTGGAACTCGGGGGAGGACTGTTAAACTTTTCTGCACTATGGTTTCTGGCCACATTTAAGTCTGGGCTTTCTTCCCTGACCTGGCACAAATTAAGAGTGCCATGGCTTTTGTAGTTAAAGAGCCTTTGAAAACTTTCTATTTATTATATACAAGTCCACTAATGATCACTTTTTATGATATAAAAATGTGAGAGAGTTAATTTGGCACAATTACTGTAAGTCTCTGAAAACTAGTAAGTCTCAAAACATGACAGGCTAATTAATTTCCAAATTAGATACTAAATCGTCATTGTAGCTTCCCGAAAGTCAACAGGAAAGACAGATGCTAACGTAAGCACCCGGCGTAAGGTTATAATTTAACTAGTGGTTCGCATTTTAGATGACCACATTCCTACACAGAAAAGGAAATGTTTGCTCAACAGTTTTATCTGTTTTTTCCTTGCTTGGGATTTGAAGGGATTTACAATTGAGAAGCAGTATTGTTCTAACCCCAGTTACTTTCTTAAACTTTAGAAAGTGTATCGAAGGTGGTAGTCTGATGATATGGTTATAGTCCTTTACTCAACCATAGAGAAATTAAGTGACCTAAGGTCACATGGTTATGAGAAAAGCAGGGTGTAGAACATGAAGTTCCTAGTCTCTGGAATAACCAAGGAGCCCTCTTCAGTGTCTTACCGAATCACACATATCCCCTTTTTAGGTTTCAGCCCTGAAAGTCTCCAGTTCTCACATATTATGCCGTGTCGTTTCAGTGCCTGTCACTTTCCACTCCGTATTCATTCCTTCAACTGCCGTTTTTAAGCACCTGTTCCATGCCAGCCACCACAGTAAACGTTGGAAGAATAACCAACACATTGTAGTGTTGTGCTACTTCCAAGACACCTTCACAAACACCGTATTATTTGGCCATGTAATATGAGCTGTGTAAAGTCAAGAACCAAGACTCATTTGTGCGTGCGTCACCTGAGACTTCGTTTGGTGCCTGCTCAATGCGTGTTTGTTGAATGAATGAATAGGAGAGAAGAAATGAGCGAATGAATATATAAAGCCTCATACCACCGTCTATGCTACTTTGAATTTCCATAAATTGTCAAACATTCACTTTTCTCCATTACTCTTTTTTACCTTGGAAAAGCTTTGTGGTTCCTACTCATTTCTTTCTCCCTGTGGAATAGTCGTCACTCCTAATGATGCCCAGAGGCAACACTCTGGCTCCCCAGAAATCCCTAAACCTGCTGTGTCTGTTCCTTTGCTGAGAATTGCTTTGGCAGCTAACAATCTCTGGGTAAGGGGACACAGTATGTCAGCCCCACTCTGGCCTCTTTTTTTTTTTTTTTTGAGACAGAGTCTCACTTTGTTGCCCGGGCTAGAGTGCCGTGGCATCAGCCTAGCTCACAGCAACCTCAAACTCCGGGGCTCAAGCAATCCTTCTGCCTCAGCCTCCCGAGTAGCTGGGACTACAGGAATGCGCCACCATGCCCGGCTAATTTTTTCTATACATTTTTAGCTGTCCAATTAATTTCTTTCTATTTTTGGTAGAGACGGGGTCTCGCTCTTGCTCAGGCTGGTCTCGAACTCCTGAGCTCAAACAATCCGCCCACCTCGGCCTCCCAGAGTGCTAGGATTACAGGTGTGAGCCACCGCGCCCGGCCTCTGGCCTCTTTTTGAAACCAACCAACTCTTTATGAAGAATTTGGCAATTGAAACGTGATAAAAATTTTATCACTACTGTTGTAGAACAATTTTAATTGGGATAAAAAGCTATATAATAGGCTTTCCTTGTTAGATTAGAAACCAAGAAAACAACAAGCCAAAAAACCTAGAAAACAGCGGTAGAAACCATAAGATAAGCTGATGTGCATTTAGTGCTCAGGATGAGATTGACAGGCAGAATCAGGAAATGGATGGCATCCAGAGATTGCTAAAAATATTATTCCCAGCAGTTATCTACAAGCCTCACGATCAGATATGTTTTTATTCTCTCTTTTTTTAAGAAAGATAATCAGTACCTTTCCAGATCACCATAAATTTTTAAAACCCTCAGAGCATCACCTTGAAAACATCCCCAAGGACAGATAAGACTCCAAAAAAAAGACCCTCCTTTGCTGCCTAAAGCGGCAATGGTCCAGTTTCTTCGTGCACTCATTCAACAACTATTTATTGAGCATCTACTGTGTTTTTTTTTTTTTTTTAAATGACAGACAGGGACTCTGCTAGGTGGTCAGGGAAGGAGATGACACTTCAGCTGAGCCCTGAAGGATGAGAGGGAACAGCACAGGCAGAGATCCTGAGGCGAAAGTGCTGGGCTGCTGCCTAGTCGAGAGACCAGAGAGGGAGGGGTATGAGATGAGATGGGAAATGCACGCAGGAGTCAGAGGGACAGGGGCCCAAGGCGAGGGGAAGCAGTTGGGTATTGTTCTGAGTGCTATTGAGAGCCACAGGAAAAGCAGAGTTGCAGGTTCTGATGTGTTTTTATCTGTGCCACATAGGGCGACAAGAACATTAGGCTCAAACAGCCTCCTGGTGGCACAAAAGTTATTGGCCACCTCCTCAGCTTCCTTTATTCAGATGACACTTTAGAGGATTAGCTAGGTCAATAAAGGTTGTGTTACTTTACTAAACGCTTCCCTTTTAATAAAGATTGTGCTAGGTTTTACCTAAATTATCACATTATATCCGCACGAAAACTTGCTTGATGAAGGTTGCCAAAGCTATCTGCAAGTCCTTTGACAGCAGACTTCAAAGGCCTCCCTATCCCAGCGCATCTACAGGGCCGTGCCTCATTGAGATGCCATTCCGATAAGGCAGTGGAAAGACAGCCAAAGCAGCATCTGCACCCACTGCTTCTGCAACATCTTTCAGCACCGAGGCAAATAAATGAGCCTGTAGATTTTGATCAGAAGTAAAAGTGTATTCCTTCACTCAGCACGATTATGGGCACTAGAGATACAAAAACAGATAGAACATAGCCCCAATCTTTGTCCTTAGTCAAGTTGGATGGAGTCCAGTGAGAGCTTGTGTCTGTTGCCCCTTTTTAAATCCCTCTTTCTCTACTTACACCCTCACGTATTTGGGATAGCTCGTGGGCAAGCCGCAGGAGGAGGAGAGTTACGTGGGGGACAGCTCACACCTGGCAAATGCGCTCCAGAACCACTGTGCGTGAGATCCGTTGAAAACAAAGATCAAGGTTGACCTTGCTGAAGAAAGACACAGGCTGGGGCGGTGGTCACAAGCATGGCCGTGGCATCACCCAGGCCAGGGTCGGGGGAGTGTTCAGCCACTCATAGCAGCGAGACTCTGGGCAAGTTCTTTAACCCCTCTAAGCCTTCATTTCTCAACTGTAAAACAGGAAACGTAGTACCTACCTGGTCAGGTTGTTATGAGGACTGGATGAAATGGAATGTAGAGTACCTCGACCAGACCCCAGCATATTGTAAGTGTCAATAACGGGTGGCTACTCTTGCCCCAGAGAATTACAAAGAAGATAAGTCATCCCGCCACTGTGCCTGGCAGGTGTAGGGGAGGGTATGTATGGCCGGCAAAAACTAGTCCCATGAGGCCACACATGAAGTGAAATTCACAGACCCATATGCCATCCTGTACGTAGGCAAGCCTCAGGTCAGAGGGAGCTAAGCAGACCATTGGCACCACCAGGAGAGCTGCCCTTTCTGTCCCCTTACCCCTCTTCCCTGCCCATAATGCCACCAGCTGCCGCTCACTGAAAGCAGCAGCAGTGGCAGCACCCCCGGGAGGACCCCCTGGAAGATGGGGTCTGGTTTCTTGTTCTAGTACAGTGCTGGGAAATACAGGGGACCCAGAACCAGCTGACTTCATAGTCCTCACGCGTGGCACAAATATTTCTAGAATGTCTGCCATGACGTGCAAGGTCAGAAGCCTTGCCCTCACCCTGCTACAAATCTGGCACAGAAGATACGATGACACCAAACAGGACAGGTGCCTTGAGAGGACAAACAGAGCACTGGGATTCAGAGGGGAAGGGAGAGAAGAGTGACTGCATGCCACTGAGGGGACTGGGAACATTCCATGAAGCAGACAGCTCTGAGCTGATGGGAGGGGAGGGTGTGTAGATCACAGAGACTATTTTTCAAGCAGCTTAGCTAACGGGGCGGGAGGTTGAGCACACCTGCAGGCTGGGGGAGAAAGCAGAGATGGCTGAAGGAGCAGGCTCCCAGAGGGGCTGTGGGGGCTGAGCTGGCCTGCGCAGAGGGGCAGCTCACCTTGCAATGTGGGAGACAGGAGTGAGGTTAGTGGTACGTGGAGGTAAAAGGGAGAGCAAAGCCAGGGGTGGTGGCTTGCACCTGTAGTCCTGAGGCGGGAAGATCACTGGAGCCCAGGAGTGTGAGTCCAGCCTGGGCAAAATGGTGAGAGAGGGAGGGAGAGGAAGAAGGTTGTTCAAGTTCTTGAAGCTTCACAGCTCAATTTTCTCAATGAAGTAGGGAGTCGATTCCTGAGACTAAGGAAGCTCGGCCAGATGGGGCTTGGGGAGAGCGGTGAACCTTTGCAAGTGTCACTGAAGACCACTGTGGGCATGGTCCCAGCTGCAATTGGAGACAGAGATTTTGTTGCGGTTCTAGTCCTTCCTGGAGTGTGGTTTCCTTTAGACAGAAGCTTGTGTAGAGGGAGGCAGGCAGCAGAGTGAGCAACAGGAAGTCGGAGGAAGGGCTGGTAAGGTTCAGGACGTCAGCTGTGTGGATAGAGGCTAGATAGGAACGCAAGAGGTCCCTAGAGGACTGACAAACTCCAGACTTGGACAAAGTAGGGAGGCAGCGAGACTGCTGATCCCCAGGAGGGGAAAGAAAAGTGTGAGAGGAGTGAGGGTGTGATAGCTGGAAAGACACTGTACTGGGCCGAAGCGTGCTCCCAAAAGTTCATGTCCAGCCAGAACCTCAGAATGTGACCTTATTTGGAAATAAGGTCTTTGCAGATGTAATTAGTTAAAGATAAGGTCATACTGGACTAGAGTGGGCCCTAAATCCAATGACTGGTGTCCTTACAAAAACACAGAGAGACAGAGATACACGCACAAGAGGAGAATGCCATGTAAAGACGGAGGTAGAGACCGAAGAGATGCGTCTGTGAACCAAGGAATGCCAAGGATCGCCGGCGACCACCGGGAGCTAGGAGAGAGGCGTGGAACAGATGCTCCTTCAGGGCCTCCAGAAGGAGCCACAGCTGCCCACACCTTAATTTCAAACTTCTAGCCTCCAGTATCACGACAGAAAAAATTTCCGTTGTTTTAGGCCGCTCCGTTTGTGGTATTTTGCTATGGCAGCCCTAGGAAACTCACACAGACAGGAAGAAGGTGGCGGGTGACAACTGCACCCCCACTTCTCACTCCCACTTTTATGCTCTGCCACTGTGGTGAGGAGAGACATGTTGGCAGACGCTAGAGAGGTCCCATGGGGTGGGCTTGGTGGGGGAGGGGACGTGCACAAAAGAGGCAAAGCTGCTCCAAGGTGGAACAGGTGCCCCATGAGAGGCCACCTTCCTCCCCACTTCCTGATCCTGCCAGTGGCACTGCCATTCTCCCAGAGACGAGGATGCAGTCTGAGAAGCGTCAGGAGTCTCGGTGTCTTCTCAGGAAAAAGTGGAGGAGGGAACTACGCTGTGAAGTGACGAGCGAGGAGGTGGAGGGGTGAGAGATGAAGTCTTCGGAAGCTTAGGAACGAAAGAGAGGTTAATCCTTGTAGGCTAGAAGGAGGCACGTACTTTGGATGCTGCCGAGGGGCTTTCTTGGGTTCAAAAATGTTAATATTACTCTCATTTTTTTCTGTCCCTCCTCGGCTATGTTAAATGGAACCATGTCTCTGCATCGTAATCCGGGATATTACAATCTTCTACCTGAGCCCGCCACAGACAAGGAAATAGAAGCGGAAGGAGGCTCAAAGGAAGGAGTGTGTGCCTGCGACCATGAGTGTGTGGGGGCAGATGGGCGTGCTTAGAAACTGGGCGTCTCGTCCCAACCGCGCCCTTTGCTACACTTGTGTTGTTGATTTCTCAGCTGGTGGACTCTGCCCACGTGGCCATCATCCTCTGGAGGGTGGTAGAGCGGCTGCCCTCAGGGTGTCCTGGGCCTAGGTCTCCTCTGGTCAGCAGGGGAGCCGGTTAACTGCAGTCAGGGGTCCCTCCCCTGTTTCCAGATCACAGCTGTGTCTGCTCCTACTTCTCGTCCCTGCTGGAGAAGGACCCATCTCCTAGTGTTGTGTTGTGGCTGACTCTGACAGCAATTCATTGTTGCTATTCTCTTTTGTTTCTAAGTGCAACCCCTTGGCCTACATTCCTGGCACAGAAACAACAAGCTGGTTAAAGCTAATACCTTGTTCTAACGGAGCCCTGGAGATCAAAGCCAGAGGATCAGGGAAGGCAACTCTCTTCCAAGAGTCTGAAAGGCATTTTTTCCTTCTAGCACAATTTTGACGTTCTCCCTCCCCTGTTTGTTCAGATGCTTCTTAGCTGTAATATAATCTTCTTGCTCCAATTGCAGCCTAATGCCAAGAGAGAATTCATGCTTATTTATTAAACCTTTACAAAGAATAGAGTTGAGTAGGATGAAAATTAAGAACAGAATCAAATCAAAGGTTAGGTGTTTTATCACGCATACCATCATCCACATAGCCCAGGTCTGCTGATTGCGAGACAAGGGAAAAGGGCCGGACGGGAAGAACCAGGGAAACTGGTAAAAGGGAGGGTTTCTTTGCTAAAGGCTCCTCTAGTATGCAGCTCTGCTGGACCCAGCGATCCGACAACATCTGAGAACCAGCACAGCACAGCAAGAGTACAGAAGAAATGTGAGCCTTTCATTCATTCAACGTATTGAGCACCTACTGTGTGCTGGGCAGGCTCTGGGGATATAAAGAAGAATAAGCTACAACCCTGGCTCTTGTGTAGTGGTGAGGATTAAAGAGTAAGTCCTGTGCAAAGCACACAGAGGATGGAGTTGCAGATAACACCTGGAGAAGTCGGGAAGGCTTGTGGGAGGGTGTGATAATCTGGGTAACCTGGAAAGGTGAGTAGGAGATCACTAAGTATGCAAAACAACACATACAAAAGTACAGAGTTGTAAAGAACATATTTTGTTGAGGCATTGTTGAGAAGCTGAAGGCTGGTGTACTTTAGGCAGGCGTAGGGGATGTGGCCAGAGAGGCAGGCTAGGAATATACTCTGAAGAATCTTTTCTACTACACAAGAAATTTGAATTTTATCACGTGAATGGAGCTCTGCTAGGAGTTAAGTAGGAGAACTGCTTGATCAGATTTTTATTTTTAAATGACAGATTCTACTAAGGGCTGGGAGACTGCAGGGGGAAGGATAGGCCGAGGGGATGGAGAGAAGGGGAGAACTGGCAGAACAGAGGGAGGGAGAGAGGGTAGACGGAGGGGAGAGAGTCAAGGTGAATACCAAGATCCCATGGCTGACAAGGTGGGTGGCAGTGCTATTAGCAGAGACGGGGAGCGCAAGGTAGGCAGCAGGTTTGGCAGCGGACTCGCATGTTCACTTCAAACCTGTTTAATGTACCTGGGAGCTCTCCAGAAGACACCCAGGAGGTAGGAGGCTTTAGAGCAGGAGGTAGAAGCTAGGAACATCTAGCACGAGCAGGGACACCCCATAGGTGGGGAACCAAAACGGACACTGCCAGAGAGTATAGGAATTAAGTGTGAAATTATGAGCTACCAACTAAAAAGCACTTGGAAGAGTAGGTGATCCAAGAGGTGGGAGCACAGTAGGTGGAGAAGGCTTTAAGGAGTGGTAACACCCGACTCTCTCACACGGGACAAACGGCCTCGTGAAGGCGAAGACAAATCCTCAGGTGGAAGGAACTGAAATCCTCCCTCTTTTCCTTTGCCTCTGCCCACTGCTGCACAGCTTCATCTCCACGCCAAATGCAACCCTTCACCCCACGAGGGGAGTCGAGGCCATGCAAGTGGGCTAGTCCACTTCTGGACAGTGCGTGCTACGGCCTGGGAAGGAAAAGTACAGTCACGCGCACATCACTGAACATGGGAACATGTTCTGAGAAATGCAGCATGAGGCGATTTCGTCGTTGTGCAGACACCACACAGTGAACTTACACAGACCTACAGCCCATTATAGCGGGTCCTCACAAAAACACCATTTTGTTCATCATCATTTCATTCTTAGTGGTTTCATCATAATGTTAATGAGAAAAAAATATCCCTGCCTGGCCAGGGCCACCGTCTGCATGGAGTGTGCACACTGTCTGTATGTCTGCATGGGTTTTCTCCCACGTCCCAGTGCTGTTCCTGCTAGGTGGACTGACCGGGCCATGTAGACACGTGGGTGTGTGTGTGTGTGTGTGCGCCCTGTGATGGGCGATGAGCCCTGTCCGGGGCGGGAAGCCTTGCACCCTGAGAGGCGGGGAGAGGCTCCAGACACCGGCGACCCTGAACTGGAATAAGTGGCTATATAATCATCTTACTTGTTTTTATTATTCTTTCTTAAATGTATGTCTAGCTCTCATTATTTCATTGTTTAGTATTAGAAGTGTTTTGGTCTCTATTTAGAAGTTTGGTGATGTTTTTTGTGACCAGAAATACGCTGTAGGAACTTAACTCTTGTTTATACCAATTAGCCTAGGAAAAAACCAGTTTCTTATACTTCATTTTGTTACAGTCACAGTTTCCAAGAACCTATTGAGGCCAGGCGCGGTGGCTCACGCCTGTAATCCTGGCACTCTGGGAGGCCGAGGCAGGAGGATCGTTGGAGCTCAGGAGTTTGAGACCAGCCTGAGCAAGAGCAAGATGCCGTCTCTACTAAAAATAGAAAGAAATTAGCTGGATAACTAAAAAAAAAATAGGAAAAATTAGCCGAGCATGGTGGCGCATGCCTGTAGTCCCAGCTACTTGGGAGGCTGAAGCAGGAGGATCGCTTGAGCCCAGGAGTTTGAGTTTGCTATGAGCTAGGCTGATGCCACGGCACTCTAGCCAGGTCAACACTAGTAAGACTCTGTCTCAAAAAAAAAAAAAAGAACCCGTTGAAACTATCTGTAGTTTCAGAGACCACCACTAACCTCCCAGTCTTTTTTCTATAGAGATTTTGCCTATTGTTATTTTTGTTTTATACATATATTTAATGGTTTACTTACAATTATATTATAAGCTTGTTATTACATATGTTTCATAAATATCACTTTTAAGGGCTACATAAATTACTTTTATTGGAAATAATAATTTATTTGAATAGGTTGTAACACGTACATGGTAAAAAATTCAAAATGCAAAAAGAGCCCATTTGTCTCTCCCCATTCACAGGAGGCTCCAAGGAGTTCCAGGAGCCTCCAAAGATAACAAAATCTGTAGATGCTCAAGTCCTTTATATAAAATCACATAGTACAATTGGTGGATGTATACAGAGGGCCAGCTGTATACATGAAAAATGTCTCCTCCCATCCCTGTCTCCCAGCCACCCAGTTCTCATAAAACATAATACCAGTTCAGGCTGGGTGTGGTGACTCACGCCTATAATCCTAGCACTCTGGGAAGCTGAGGCAGGTGGATTACTTGAGCTCAGGAGTTTGAGGCCAGCCTGAGCAAGAGCAAGACCTGTCTCAAAAAAAAAAAAAAAAGACCTGGTCCTAGCTACTCGAGAGGCTGAAGCGGGAGGATCACTTGAGCCCAGGAGTTTGAAGTTGCCGTGAGCTATGATGACACCACTGCACTCTACCCAGGCGACAGAGCAAGACTCTGTCTCAAAAAAAAAAAAATAAATAAATAAATAAATAATAATAATACCAGTTCCAGTCTATTGTGTGTTCTTCCAGAGATAGTTTATATATGTGCAAATATACATTACAAATAAATACTCTTCCTTCTTTGCTGCTAATGGTAGCAGACTATACACACTGTCTGCACCTTGTTTTTTTCACTTAACAGTGTATCTTGGAGCCTGTTTCAGATTGCCAAATTAAAGCTGCCTCATTCTTTTTACTGGAAAAGCAATTTCTTAGCAGACCACAAATGGTGTCTCTCCCAGGGGCAGCCAGACCCTACCTGGAACAGGAACAGGAAGCAAGTGACCTGCCTACCTGGTCTGCCCATGGAAACCAGGAAGGTCAACTCTAAGATTTCCATCCCTGCCCGCATCTCCTGAGGGGGATACTCAGGGGACACTCAGAAGCCCAGGAGGCAGGAATGTCCAGAGAAAACAAGACTGAAGAGTGAATTCTGGTCCAGAAACAAGGTTGCATTCTGTCTCGTATTCACCGGCCAGTGCAAGTCCACGTGCTCCAGGAAACCCCCCAGACCTCCCCAGCCTTCCTGTTCTCCACTGCTTCAGACGCAGACCGGCTGATCCAAGGATGGCGTCACAAGGGCCAAAAGGCCCAGGTTGCCAATAAACATCTCCCTGCCCCACCTCCCTCTCATCTCCTTGCCATGGCCCTTTCTCCTGGGTTTCTAGAAATTCCCTAATAGAGAAACAGCCTTCTTCCCTAGCCCAGTCCTCTAGCATTTAAGGGTGTATTACCTTATCAGATCAACTAGTCCCTGTGTTGAATATTCACAAAGGCACCGCAAATCTAAGATTTGATATAATAATAATAATATTAAGAGTCCTAAAAAGAAATGGATTGTTGAAGAGAAACATGGACAGCAGCCTGAAGCCTTTGTCAGAAACAAAATTTTCCTATTTGCCGAAACTACTAAGAGCCATCCCCCACTTCCACCTTGACCCCAGACAAGCAGAAAGGGTGAGTTTCTCCTGTTTATGGTGTTGAGGACACCAAAGAGCTGCATTGCCTGGCTCTTGGTTTCAAGGAGTGTACAATCCCTTTATACCAGAGGCAGTGCTAGGCACCATGGATACAAAGACGGATAAGGCAGGGGCTCACTGTTCAGAGGTAGACAAGACATTGGCATGAAAAGTCAACTATCAGTGCAAGAGGTATCACTGGCTGATAAAGAATGAGTGCCAAAGGAATAACTAGATTGAGTTTTCAACCTACAGGTCTTGACTCATTGGTGGATAATGAAAGCAAGTTTAGCGGGTAGCAGATGTGACCAGAATCTTTTTTTAAATGGAATAGAATAGAATAGAAAATATGAGACTGGCCGTGGTGGCTCATGTCTGTAACCCTAGCACTCTGGGAGGCCGAGGCAGGAGGATTGCTTGAGCTCAGGATTTTGAGGTTGCTGTGAGCTAGGCTGATGCTATAGCACTCCAACCCAGGCAAGAGAGCAAGACTCTGTCTCAAAAAAAAAAAAGAAAATAGATATATATATGTACATATATGTACGTATATATATACATATATTAAAGCATGTGGCACATATTTTGAATATTGTTTTGTGAAACTTTTTTTTCAGTTATATATCAAGTTGCATGTGCTCCGGTCATGATATGAAATATTAATATATTTATTACTGAAGATTGTAGATGCAAAGTTTGAAAACAACTGACATTACAGGAAGAAGCGACCAATGTAAATGTGAGTAACCAGGGGGAAAGATTCCTCAGAAGCAGAGGACCTAGCATAGAGTGGGTGCTCCGAAAATGTTTATTGAGGCTGCACATGCTATAGGACTTTAAGAGGGGTTCTATTAAAGCAAGAGTGGACTCAATGGCCTGAATAAGTGAGGAGAAATTCCTGGTAACTAGGTGGGGGCTGCTTAGGCAGTGTATCGTATATCTGGAATTCGTCCACTTTGCTCCAAGTCCACTGCCGGTGATCTAATCTAGGTCCCTGTCATCTCTGATCTGGATCAATGCAAAGGCCTCCAAATTGGTACTCCCTTTGCCAGTCCAGCCCTCTGTATCGGCCTGGAGTGTGTTCAACTGTAACAGGAATCCCTGCCTCAGTGGTTTAAACAAGTAGAGGATTTATTTTTTTAATATAACAATTAGTTTGTTACATAAGAAAAATATGATATGAGCAGACCAGAGCTTATGTGGCTGCTCAAGGATGTCATCTGAAAACTAGGCTCCTACTATCTGCCTGCTCTATATTCTTGGCATGAAACCTTCATCCTCCTGGTTGCAAGATGGCTACTGCAACTCTAGGCATTGTATCCTTTTCCCAGGTAGGGAAAAGGAGAAAGGGTATAGGGCAAAGGCATATACTTTTTTATCAGTAAAACAATAGCTTCCACTGAGACTATTAAGTCTACTCAGTAGACTTCCAATTATATCTCATTAGCTACTTATACTATCTCTTGGCCACTCCCTGTGCCAAGGGCACCAGTTAATTTGCATTTTTGGCTGAACACATTCATGCCTTGAATAAAAATCAAAGTTTTGTTAGTAAAGAATTGATATCTGGAAGTGTCTGCTACATCCCCTTTAACATAGTCCCTGCTTTAAACCCTTCAGTGGTTTTCTGCTGCTCTTAAGAGTAAATCTGATTCATGCTCTAGATCTGTAGGGAAAAAAGGAAAAAAAAAAGAGTTAATCTGAAATCCACAAATTTGCCATTATGGACTGAACTGTGTCCCCCTAAAATTCATATATTGAAGCCTTAACCTCCAGTACCTCAGAATGTGACTGGACTGTGTCTTTGGATATAGGGGTTTAAAGAAGTAACTAAGTTACATGGGGGTCTTCAGGGTGGGTCCTAATCCAATATGACTGGCGTCCTTCTAAGAAAAGGAGAATAGGACATACAGAGAGATGCCAGGGATGCGTGGACACAGGGAGAAGACCACGTGAGGACGCTCAGAGAAGGAGAGGGCCCAAGGAGAGGGGCCTCAAGAGAAGCCAAACCTGCCAACACCTTGATCTTGGACTTCCAACCTCCAGAACAGTGAGAAAATAAATGTATGTTGTTTAAGTCACCTAGTCTGTGGTATTTTGTTATGGCAGCCCTAGCAGGCTAATAGAGCTGCTTGCAAGAGCTGGTGTGATCTGGATCCTGGCTAACTTGGGCTTGCTCTGACACTTTCTCCTTTGCTCATCACCCTCCAGCCACACCCGTTTTCTCTCATTTCTAGAACAGGTCAGCCCTGTTCCGGTTCTTGCCTTTGCGTGGCTGTTCCTTCTCCCAAGAGTTCAGCTCCCCCTACTTTTTCAGTGGCCGGCTCATTCTTGCCTCACCGGTTCCAGCTCACTTATTATTTCTTCAGAGATGCCTCAATGACCACCCAGATGCAGAAGTGGCGCCCTGCTAGCCTCTATCCCTGGCCGTGGTATGTTCCTTTCATAGATTCTATCATGATTTGAAATAATTGTGTTTGTTTACTTTTGTCATCATGTTTTTTTGTTTGTCTCTCCAGTAGACGCCCTTACACTTCCTGAGGGCAGGAACACGTCTGTCTTACTCAGAGTTGTGTAAGTGGCCTAGCACATCCTATACCTTTAATAAATAATTTCCAAATGAGTGCATGGAATGTGTGTCACCTGGTACTTTCTGTTGGTTAGATTTATTTTTAAGTACGTGTTGAACGACTGAAGGAAGAGCAAGCCTGGCTTTTCTGGATGGGGGATGGGTAGAAGTTAGATGCAATCACAAATGCCCCTGGGGCTGAGGAGTGACACCCACTGACTGCTTCATGCTTCTTCGAAGCCACTTTACATCTTGATGATCTTCCAAGCAGTTTGCTCCTCAGTGGTTCTAGTTACAGCTTGGGGGGAAGAAAGAGGTTGGAAATAATCTGTGACTTAAAATTGGTCAGAATATGTCACCTTGGGTCATTTACAGGGCATCCACTCCAAACTCTATCTAGCTCATTAAATGCATTCAAACCTTATGTGTTTCCTTTGTAATAATTCAACAGCAAAAAATAAATAGATAAATAAATAAAATCACATAAGCCAACCTATTTAAAAAGCTTTGTGGAGGAGGTTATTCCAACCACCACATATCACAAAGGCTGAACTGTTCAGCAAAGGACGACCAAATGGAAATTGGAATCTACTCCAAGTTTCTAACATCAAGCCAGGAGCAAAAAGAGTCTTTTCTAGTCTCCACATCTCATGTGAAACCTGGACGGAGATTCAGAAAAGTGATTGCCCTGCCTCGGCTGGCCATAAATATCTCCTTGTCTAAAAAGACCATCCCTGCCAGATTGTTGGAACAACGTAATATTATTTCAAAACATCTAAGTTTATGCAAAGGCAGAGAAACTAACTAATGAAAAAAAAATAAGGATATAACAAGGGTTATTAGGCTATTAATAAAATGTACTTTAAAAGTTATTTGTTCCATCAGCGTTGGAGGTGAAAATATTAAAAAAAAAAGAAGAAGAAAAAAGAAAGTTATTTGTGAGGGGGAAATAAAAAGAAAAAGACTATCTACAAACACCTTCAAGGGCTGAAAGAGAAGAGAAAAAGGAAAGTTATCTGTGGCTTCTCCTCCAAAAGTTTCTGGGCCTCTGAACATACTTAAAGGGAGCAAAAACACCACATTTGCATGTTTCTGATAAATAAATAAAATATAAAGAAAATTGGCTAATTGTCTCAAGAATTACATCTGGATTTTTGCCTGTAAAAGAAATCCAAATATTAGCTTTCCCATATTTCTCATTTTATAATCATAGGTGTGCCTTATTTGAAAAGACCATTGTATGCCAAGGCATGCACCTGCCCTGGCAAAAAAAAAAAAAAAAGTTGCGTTCCTGGAAGGTTGCATGCAACAATATTGTTGGAAAGGGAATCATCTAATATCCAATGATGCCAACTATTTGAGGGATCCTTATACTGAATTTTGTTTGCAATATGAATAAATATGTTTGTAATGTAAACATTCACTTTCTAATTCTTCTGTCTTTGTAAAATCAGATTTTATTTATTTATTTATTTTTATCTCTGTAGCAGTCTGTGGTTTAATAAAATCAGATTTTAGAGGCTCTGATTTGTTTTTCTTGTAGATTCTGAAAGTTTATTACTATTAAAACACTGAATAGCTGAAGAAATAGAAATGGCATTATATGAAACACTGACGAGAATTAAGTCAGTGGGTGGAAATGTCTTAACTTTGGGCTGATTGAGAAGTAATAGCGTGAGAACTGTCGTTTTCCTTTCTAGCTTCCTCATCTCCCTTCTTCCACTCCCCCACCCCCTTCATTTCGGGCAAGTCTCCAAACATCGAACACATAAATCTGCCATTTGGCACCCTTTCCTGACTATCTGGTGGAAGTTACCCTTCCCTTTCCACTCTTTTTATTTTATTCTGTTTATTTATTATTTTATCACTATGTAGCCCCAGCTGATCTGGAACTCCTGGGCTCATGGGATACTCCTACCTTGGCCTCCCTAGTAGCTGGGACTATGGGCGTGCACCACCATGCCAGGCTTTTAAAAACTTCTCTTTTTAAAACTCTCATTTCCACTAGACATCTAACTACCACGCTGGGCTTTTAAAAAAATATCTGGGGAGTTAATTCACACTAATGTGGCAAACATTGGTGGCAATTTTCCATGTCATTTCTAGTGAGAACGTTTCATTTTTACAAAGGTCACCCAAAGGCAGCATGTTTTAACTCAAAGGAACAATTCCTTCACGAAGGGATTCTAAAGAGAACGTCTGTGTATTACTCTCTGCTCTCTTCCAGCCCTACTCCAACGACAGTGAGGAAAAGAAAGTATACAGTCAAAAGGATGAGGAAAAAAACAAGAACAACCTAAACTCAAATCAAGCACAAGGAAGGAAATAATAAGAATTAGAGCAGATATTAATGAAATAGAAAATAGGAAAACAATAGAGAAAATCAATGAAAGTGAAAGTTGATTCTTTAGAAATATCAACAAAATTGACAAAACTTTGGCAAGACTGACCAAGAAAAAAGGGAAGACTCAATGACTAAAATCAGGAATGGAAGAGGAGTCATTACTATTGACCTCACAGAAATAAAAATTGTAAGGGAATATTACGAATATTCATATGTCAATTAATTAGATAGATGAAATGGACACATTCCTGGAAAGATACAAACTATCAAACCTGACGCAAGAAGGAATGGAAAATCTCAATATACATATACAACAAGTAAAAAAGTTTGAATTAATACTAAAATAAAACTATCCACAAAGAAAAGTCCAGGGGCGTTGCTGGGCCTGCAAGTCCGTGTGGAGCCGCAAAAGTGGGTCTCTATTCGGCAGGATGGGGTTTGTCAAAGCTGTCAAGAATAAGGCCTACTTTAAGAGATACCAAGTGAAATTCAGAAGACGACGAGAGGGTAAAACTGATTACTATGCTCGGAAACGCTTGGTGATACAGGATAAAAATAAGTATAACACGCCCAAATACAGAATGATAGTTCGTGTAACTAACAGAGATATTATTTGTCAGGTTGCTTATGCCCGTATAGAAGGGGATATGATAGTCTGCGCAGCTTATGCACATGTACAACCAAAATACGGTGTGAAAGTTGGCCTGACAAATTATGCTGCAGCATATTTTGGCCTGCTGCTGGCCCGCAGGCTTCTCAATAGGTTTGGCATGGACAAGATCTATGAAGGCCACGTGGAAGTGACAGGAGATGAATACGATGTGGAAAGCATTGACGGCCAGCCTGGTGCTTTTACGTGTTGTTTGGATGCAGGCCTTGCCAGAACTACCACTGGCAATAAAGTTTTTGGGGCCCTGAAGGGAGCTGTGGATGGAGGCTTGTCTATTCCTCACAGTACAAAACGATTGCCTGGTTATGATTCTGAAAGCAAAGAATTTAATGCTGAAGTACACCAGAAGCACATCATGGGTCAGAATGTTGCAGATTATATGCATTATCTAATGGAAGAAGATGAAGATGCTTACAAGAAACAGTTCTCTCAATACATAAAGAACAACGTTACTCCAGACATGGAGGAGATGTATAAGAAAGCCCATGCTGCTATACGAGATAATCCAGTGTATGAGAAGAAGCCCAAGAAAGAAGTTAAGAAGAAGAGATGGAACCGTCCCAAAATGTCCCTTGCCCAGAAGAAAGATCGGGTAGCTCAAAAGAAGACAAGCTTCCTCAGAGCTCAGGAGCGGGCTGCTGAAAGCTAAACCAAACAGCAATTTTTTATGAGGATTTTCAACATAAAGACAATAAACTTATTGAATAAGCAGCTAATAAAAAAAAAAAAAAGGCTGGGCGTGGTGGCTCACGCCTGTAATCCTAGCACTCTGGGAGGCCGAGGCGGGTGGATTGTTTGAGCTCAGGAGTTCGAGACCAGCCTGAGCAAGAGCGAGACCCCGTCTCTACTAAAACTAGAAAGAAATTAATCGGACAACTAAAAATATATGGAAAAAATTAGCCGGGCAAAAAATTAGCCGGGCATGGTGACACATGCCTGTAGTCCCAGCTACTCGGGAGGCTGAGGCAGGAGGATCGCTTGAGCCCAGGAGTTTGAGGTTGCTGTGAGCTAGGCTGACGCCACGGCACTCACTCTAGCCAGGGCAACACAATGAGACTCTGTCTCAAAAAAAAAAAAAAGAAAAAGAAAAGTCCAGGTTTCACTGGTGAATGCTACCAATCATTTAAAAAAGAAATAATACTACTATGGTATTGTTTTATTATAGTATTATGGTATAGTAGTTCCTCAAAAATATAAAAATAGAATTACCATACAACCTAGAAATTCCACTGCTGGATATATATCCAAAACAATTGAAAGCATAGTCTCAAAGAGATATTTCACATTCATAGCAGCATTATTCACAACAGCCAAAAGATGGAAGCAATGGAAGCCTCCTTGGACAAATGAATGAATATACAAAATGTGATATATACATACAATGGAATACTATTCAGTCTTTAAAAGGAAGGAAATTCTGACACATGCTTTAACATGGATGATCCTTGAGGATATTATGCTAATATGAAATAAACCTGTCACAAGACTGTATGATTCTACTTATCTTAGGTACTTAGAATATTCAAAATCATAGAAACAAAGCTGTGGTGCACCCCTGTAATCCCAGCTGTTTGGGAGGGTGAGACAGCGCATTTGAGCCCAGGAGTTCGAGGCTGGAGTACACTATGATTGCACCACTGCATTCCAACCTGAGCAACATAGCGAGACCCTGAATTAAAAAAAAAAAAAAAATCATAGAAACAAAATAGAATGGTGGTTGCCAGGGGCTGGGGAAGGGGAAATGGGAAGTTATTTAAGAGGCATAGAGTTTCTGTTTTGTAAGATAAAAAGTTCTGGCGATTGGTTGCACAATAATGTGAATATACTTACCACTACTGAATTGCACACTTGGCTGTCACGCTATCCTTCGGCGTCTGTCGCCTAAAGGGTTGGGCCTCCCGAGGCGGGCAGGGCTCCGGCTACCCGGCTACCCGCGATCCAGCGCCCCGCCCTGCTCCCGCTGGCCCGCCGGCCTGCTCTTGCGCGTCCTCCACTCCGGTGCCACCTCTGATCTCCAGCACCTGAGGGCGGCGGGGGAGGTGGCGCGGGGTCCTCCTCGGCCCGTGCGCTCCCCGCCGCGGGCACCCAGGGCGGGCGCGACGACCCCACGCCGTTGGCTCCACGCCGTGCGTCAGGCGTCTTTCCCCTTGGGCTGTCCGCCGCCCTCCCCCGCGGCGGGGCTGGCCAGGCTGAAGCGGGCTCTTCTGGTCGCTGTCCTAGCAGGGCTGACCTCCCCCTCCTGGGGGCCGATCGATGTGGTGACAAAAAGGAACATTTTTTTGGCCGGGGGTGGCTCATGCCTGTAATCTTAGCACTCTAGGAGGCCTAGGCGGGAGCATACTTTGAGGGCAGGAGTTCGAGACCAGTTTGAGCAAGAGCAAGACCTCATCTCTATAAAAAAAAGAAAAAGACAAATTTTTAAAATAAAATGTAAAAAATGAATTGTAAACTTGAAAATGGCTAAGATGGAAATTTTGGTTATGTGTATTTTATCACAATTTTTAAAACATAAATAAATAATACCAATTCTTCACAAACTCTTTCAAAATGTAGAACACAAGGAAACACTTCCCAACTCTTTCTATGAGACCGGTATTACCCTGATACCCAAACCTGACAAAAACATTGTAAGAAAACTACAGACCAATATCTCTTATGAATAATATGCAAAAGTCCTCAACAAAATACTGGCAAGTAAAACTCAGCAAAATATCAAATGGATTATATACCATGACCAAGTGGAATTTGTCCCAAGAATGCAAGATTGTTTTAATTTCCACAATCAATTCATGTAACACATCTCATTAATAGAATGAAAGTCAAATCCAAAGGATCATCTCAGTAGATGCAGAAAAAGCATTTGACAAAATTTAACACCCTTTCATGTTGAAAACACTCAGCAAACTAGGAACAGAAGGGAATTTCTTCAACCTAGTAAAGGGCATCTACAAAAAAATCCACAGTAAACATCATATTTATTGATTTATTTGGTTTTTTGAGACAGGCTCTTGATCTGTTGGCCTGGCTGGAGTGCAGTGGCACGATCATAGCTCACTGCAGCCTCAAACTCCTGGGCCCCAGCGATCCTCCTGCCTCAGCCTCCCAAGTTGCTGGGACTATAGAAGCACGCCACCGTGCCTGGCTAATCTTTCTTATTTTTTGTAGACACGAGGTCTCAATATGTTGCTCAGGCTAGTCTCGAACTCCTCAGCTCAAGCAATCCTCCCTTCTCAGCCTCCCAAAGTGCTGGAACAACAGGCTACATCATATTTAATGGTGAAAGATTTGATGCTTTCCAGATGAATCATCAAGAGAAGATGAAGAACAAGACAAGGATGTCTGTTCTCCCTGCTTCTACTCAACATTGTCAAGGAGGTTCTAGCCACGGCAATTAGGCACGAATAAGAAATAAAAGGCACCCAGATTGGAAAGGAAGAATTAAAACTATAGGATCTTACATATAGGAAACCCTAATGAACCCAC
>NW_012143745.1:147585-147966 GCF_000956105.1 Propithecus coquereli | reverse complement strand
CAATAGCATCAAAAAGAAAAAACTATATAGGAATAACTTTAATAAAAGAAATACAAGGCTTGTATACTGAAAACTATAAAGCATCATTGAAAAAGATTGAAGAAAAGCTTAATAAATGGAAAGACATTCTACATTCATGGATCAGAACACTTAACATTGTTAAGATGGAAATATTCCTCAAATTGATCTATAGATTTAATGCAATCTCTAATAAAATTCCAGCTGACTTCCTTGCAAAAAATGGCAAACTAAACCTAAAATTCTTGTGGAAATTTAAGAAACCCAGAATAGTCAAAACAGTCTTAATTTATTTTTGTTGCTGCAGCGATTGCTTTGGGGTTCTTCTTCAAGAATTCCAAAAATAAATAAGTGGGATCTAAT
>NW_012143745.1:138462-145798 GCF_000956105.1 Propithecus coquereli | reverse complement strand
TGGGGTCTCGCTCTTGCTCAGGCTGGTCTCGAACTCCTGAGTTCAAACAATCTGCCCGCCTCGGCCTCTCAGAGTGCTAGAATTACAGGCGTGAGCCACCGTGCCCGGCCTGTCAATTGATTTTTGAGAAAAGTGCAAGACCATTCAACGAGGAAAGAATAGTCTTTTTAAAAAATGGTGCCAAGACACTGGATATCCATATGCAACAGGATGAAGATGTATCCTCTAACTCTGCAGTCCCCAACCCCAGGGCAGTGGCCCATTACTGGTACATGGCCTATTAGGAAAGGGGCCGAACATCACTGCCTAAGTTCTACACCCCACCCCTCATCCCCAGTCCATGGAAAAATTGTCTTCCATGAAACCTGTCCCTGGTGCCAAAAAGGTTGGGGACTGCTGCTCTAATTCACACAAACTCAAAATGGGTCAAAGAGTTAAACATGAGAGCTGAAACTCTAAAACTCTTTCAAGAAAACATAGGATTAATTCTTTGTGACCTTAGAATAGCAATAGTTTCTTAGATATGACACCAAAAGCACAACTAACAAAAGAAAAACTGGATAAATTGGACTTTGTTAACAAAGCTTTATCAGCCAGAAGTCTGACGAACTAAAAACAAACAAACAAAAATTAAAACTTCAGTTCTTCAAAGGTCCTCATCAGGAAAGTGAAAAGAGGCAGGCATGGTGGCTCACACCTGTAATCCTGCACTTTGGGAGGCTGAGGCAGGAGGATTGCTTGAGGTCAGGCGTTCAAGACCAGACGGAGCAAGAGCGAGACCCCCAACTCTACAAAAAATGGAAAAATTAGCTGGGGGTGGTGGTGCACATCTGTAGTCCCAGCTACCTGGGAAGCTGAGGCAGGAGAATCACTTGAGTCCAGGAATTTGAGGTTACTGTGAGCTATGATGAGGCCACTGCACTCTAGCCTGGACAACAGAGCAAGATTGTGTCTCAAACAAACAAACAAAAAAAACAAAACAAAAAAGAAGGTGAAAAGGCAACTCATAGAATGGAAGAAAATACTTGCAAGTAATATATCTGATAAGGGATTTGTATCTAGAATATATAAAGAACTCTAGCAATTCAATAATTTAAAAAACCCAATTAAAAAATAAGGAAAGGATCTAAATAGACATTTCTCTATGGAAATTTATAAATAGCCAATAAGCACATGAAAAAATGCTCAATGTCATTAATCATCAGAGAAATGCAAATTAAAACCACAGTGAGATACTATTTCATACCCATTAGGATGACTATAATAAAAAATGGCAAATAGCACACATTGGTGAGGATGTGGAGAAATTAGAACCCTCATACATTGGTAATGGGAATGTAAAACGATACAGTTGCTGTGGAAAATAGTTTAGTAGTTCCTCAAAAAATTAACCATAGCATTACCATATGATCCAGTAATCCCACTCTTAGGTATATGCTCCAAAGAATTAAAACCAGATGTTCAAACAAATATGTATATGTGAATGTTCAAACCAGCACTATTCACAACAGCAAATGGCAGAAACAATCTAAAAGTCCATCAGCAGATGAATGGACAAAAAATGTGGTATATCCATACAACAGAATATTATTTAACAATAATAAATGAAGTATTGGCCGGGTGCGGTGGCTCACGCCTGTAATCCTAGCACTCTGGGAGGCCGAGGCGGGCGGATTGTTTGAGGTCAGGAGTTCGAGACCAGCCTGAGCAAGAGCGAGACCCCATCTCTACTAAAAATATATATATAGAAAAAATTAGCCGGGCATGGTGGCGCATGCCTGTAGTCCCAGCTACTTGGGAGGCTGAGGCAGGAGGATTGCTTGAGCCCAGGAGTTTGAGGTTGCTGTGAGCTAGGCTGATGCCACGGCACTCTAGCCCGGGCCAACAGAGCCAGACTCTGTCTCAAAAATAAATAAATAAATAAATGAAATATCAATACATTCTACAAAATAGATGAACCTTGAAAACATTATGCTATATGTCAAAGATGACAGTCACAAAGGACTACATATTTTATCACGTATTTCATTTATGTGAAATGTCCAGATTAGGAAAATCCATAGAGAAGGAAAGATTAGTGATTCCTTAGGACTGGGGAAAGATGAGGGAACTGGAGGACGATGGCTCAGGGGAGGAGGGTTTCTTGGGGGTAATGAACGTGTTATAAAATAAATTGTGGTAAAAGTTGCACAACTCTGGGAATGTATGTAAAGCCATTGAATTCTACACTTTAAATGGGTGAATTGTATTGATATGTGAGTTATATGTCAATAAAGCTGTTTTAAAGATTAACACTAGGCCAGGCAAGGTGGCTCACGCCCGTAATCCTAGCATTCTAGGAGGCCGAGGCGGGAGGATCACTTGAGCTCAGGAGTTGGAGACCAGCCTGAGGAAGAGGAGACCCCGTCTCTACAAAAAATAGAAAAATTAGCTGGGCGTGGTGGCATGGCCTGTAGTCCCAGCTACTCGGGAGGCTGAGGCAGGAGGATCAGTTGAGCCCAGGAGTTTGAGGTTGCTGTGAGCTAGGCTGACGCCACGGCACTCTACTCAGGGCAACAGACTCTATCGAAAAAAAAAAAGGGACATATTTAGGTAAATGCTGAAGGATCGTGCCCCCATTTGTATTATTAACATTTTCTCACACTTTCTTTTACATTAACTGTGATGTCATTTAACTGAAAAGAGATAATACATTCATTTTTTTTCAGCCTTTCAAGGAATACTTAAATGTTTGAAAAATAATTAATACTTAAATGTGTCTATTGTTAAAAGCAGATTAGGCCAGGTGCAGTAGATTACACCTTTAGTCCTGGCGACTAAAGGTGTAATCTGAGGCTGAGGTGGGAGGATTGCGTGAGCCCAGGAGTTCAAGGCTGCCGTGAGCTATGACTGGGCCGCTACACTCTAGCCTGGGTGAGACCCTGTTGAAAGGAAAAAAAGAAGAAAGAAAGGATGAAAGAAAAAAAGAAAGAAAGAAAGAGGGGGGAGGGAGGAATGGAAGGAAGGAAAGAAGGAAGGAAGGAAGGAAGGAAGGAATCAGTCTTTTAAAAAAAAAGGAAAAAAGAAAGAAAACAAAACGTCAACAGCAACAACAGAAAAGAACTTAAAACCTGGTCACTTTTCTATCCTCAAATGTCCCCTGGACCACAGAATCTCAGCTGGGGAATGCATCTGGTCCAATCTCCTGCCTTCAGTCAGTCCTCTCTCTAGCATCTCTCTTATTGAATCTGTCCAATCATGGGAGCCTCACTACTTCCCCAGGCAACTCATTTCAGTCACGGGTAGTTCTACCCACTAAGAGGTTAGGCTGAATTGAAACCTGTCTCCATCTAACTTTCACTCCCTGGTCATAAATATGCCTTTAAATTTCATAGGGTAAGTGTAATTCCTGTTCTGCTTGTCCTTCCAATATCTGGAGACAACTATCACGTCCTTCTCAAGTCAAATACAGTCCTTTCCCAAGGACTTGGCACTGGCAGTTCCCAGTTCCCGGACTGTGCTCTCCCAAATCTGCATATACTGACTTCTTGGTTTTCAGGACACAGCTCAGGTCGTGTCACCTTTACAGAGAGATCTTTCCTTGTCATTCCAGTTAAAGTAGACCCTCCTTAGTCACTCTCCGCCTATTCTGTTTTATTGTCCTTATACCTTTTACCACTTTCTGAATTTGTCTTATTTGTATATATGTTTCACCACGTTTTTCCCTCCACTAGAATGTGAGCCTCCTGAAGACTAGGAACCTGTCAGTCTTGTTCATTCAGTTCCTAGTGGAACAGAGTGTTCAATGTGGTCCAGCCATTCCACTCCTAGGTACTACCCTACAGACATTAAAACACTTGTCCACACAGAGACTTGAAGCCTGAGTGTTCATAGCATCTCTTTTCATAATAGCCCCAAACTGGAAACAACCTAAGTGTCCATAAACAGAGGAATATATAAAAAAATACAATAAATCCATACTATGGAATACGACTCAGCAATGAACACTGATACAAGTAGCAATATACATGAACCTCAGGACATTCATGCTGAATGAAAGAAGCCAGTCGCAAAAGAGTTCTTCTCTATTCCATTTATTTAAAATTCCAGCAAATGTAAATAAGTTAATCTATAGAGACAGAAAGCAGATCAGTGGTCGCCTGGGGTTTGGGATGGAGGGATGATGACTCTAAAGAGGTATGAAGAATATTTGGGGGATGATAGAAATGTTCTACATCTTGATTGTGGCAGTGTTTTCATAAGTATATGCAAATGTCAAAACTCATTTTGTTCAGTAAATGCCTTTTTTCTCCAGGTAAATCATTCCTGCCTCATCTGGCAAAATTTGGAGATTTTTCATCACCTTTATCAACATTTTCTGAACACACTCCAGGTAGTTCAATCTTTCCAAAGGTAGTTCCCAGAGCTGGAACCAGTATTATAGATGTGGTTTGAACAGATTAGAGTACACTGGGTCTCTGTTATTTCCACTTTTTAAATTACTATATATTTCTATCAGGCTTTGTTGTTTTCAGATTTTCTTTACTCTCTCTCTCTCTTTCTTTTTTTTTTGAGACAGAGTCTCACTCTGTCGTCCTGGGTAGAGTGCCGTGGCATCATCATAGCTCACTGCAACCTCAAAATCCTGGCTCAAGTGATCCTCCTGCCTCAGCCTCCCAAGTAGCTGGGGCTACAGGTGTGTACCATGACACCTGGCTAATTTTTTTCTTTTTTTCAGTAGACACAGTGTCTTGCTCTTGCTCAGGCTGGTCTCAAACTCCTGAGCTCAAGCTATGTTCCCGCCTTAGCCTCCCAGAGTGCTAGGATTACAGGTGTGAGCCACCACACCCTTCCATTCTTTCTCTCTCTCTCTCTCTCTTTTTTTTTAGAGGCAGGGTCTTGTTGTATTGCCCACACTGGTATTGAACTCCTGGCCTCAAGCAATCCTTCTGCTTCAGCCTCCTGAGTAGCTGGGATTACAGGCAGGGGCCACTGCTCCTGGCTTAATCTCATATAAACTATTTCAATCAGCCTGAATGTTCTACTTTGGTAAGTGCAGCTTAAATTTCTGTGGACCTTTCTGGAAGTAGGCTCACACTGATGTCTGACACTGGGTTTGTCCTCAGAGACCTTTCCAACCCTTAGAATCAAGCCTCCTTTATCCTATGTGCATATTTTCCCCCCTAGGTTCTGAACTTTTCTTTGTGTCATCTTTGTCTTCATTCAAATGGAAGATAAAATTCTTTAGGGAGCCAAAGGTCAAGAACAAAGCCGTGAGGCTTGCCAATAAAGATTTGCTATCCAGTTGCCACAGATTTATTTATCATTAATCAACGTCCTTTGGGTACAGTCCTTCAAATTGCTATGAATTGTCCTAAGTGCTTACAGTTATATCACAATTCTCCACTTGATTTACAAGAATACCTTGAGACACTTAATTGTCTTGCTCAGAATCCAGCCACTAGACTAGGAATCAGAAAACATGGGCCAGGTGCGGTGGCTCACGCCTGTAATCCTACCACTCTGGGAAGTCAGGGTAGGAGGATTGCTTGAGGCCAGAAGTTTGAGACTAGCTTGAGCAAGAGTGAGACCACGTCTCTACAAAAAATAGAAAAATTAGCTGGGCATGGTGGTGCGCACCTGTAGTCCCAGCTACTCAGGAGGCTGAGGCAGGAGGATGGCTTGAGCCAGGAGTTTGGAGGCTCTCTTGAGCCCTGAGTTTGAGGGGTTGCAGTGAGCTATGATGATGCCACTGTATTCTACCTAGCGCGACAGAGTGAGACTTTGTCTCAAAAAAACAAAACACAAAAACAAAACAAAACGTCACAAAAATAAAACAAAAAAAAAGAAAACATGAGTTGTGGGTCCAGTTTTCTTTCTTTCAGGTGTGTAACATCAGACAAGTTACTTGATCTCTCTGAGCCTCTGTTTCCTCAACTGGAAATTATATATAATACCACATGCACTATTCATCTCACAGGATATTTTAAATATCAAGTGAAATAATCATGTGAAAATGCTTTCCAAAAATATTGTGTCAAGATATTTATTACATTATTACAATAATGACAAAAGGAAATGACATTGATGTCCAACAGTAGAATGACTAAAATAAATTATAACACACCCACATAATCAAATATTATGTAGCCATCAAAAATAGTGTTTTCAAAAAATAATTAATGACACAGGAAAATGTTTACAATATAACATTGATTTTAAAGAGCAGGGCACCTAGTGGTGAACCCTTGGGGAAGGGCTAATGACTAAGTGGGCGACAAGAGGACTTCCGCAGGTCTTGACAATAGTACTAATTCTTGATCTGGATAATAGTTTTGCAAAGTGTGTTCACTTAGTTAAAGTTCATCACATTTGTTCACAGAAGCACTTCCCTGTGAGCTGTAGATTTTAGCTGAAGAAAAACTACTTAAAAATAAAAGTGGAACTCCAAATAATATAGTAAGAGCATATTTTTACTTTAAAAATTTGTTGTGTGTTTTTTTGTTTTTTGAAGACGGGGTCTCACTATGTTGCCCAGGCTGGAGTGCAGTGACTATTCACATGCATAATCACAGCACACTATAGCCTCAAATTCCTGGGCTCAAGGGATCCTCCTGCTTCAGCCTCCTGAGTAGCTGGGACTACAGGTGTGTGCAGCTTAAAAATTTTTATTTTTAAAAAATGGTAAGAAATATAACAAAATGTTAATATGGTATATCTGGATGGTGCTGGTGACTTTTGTTTTCTTCTTTGAAACTTTCTTTTCAATAATCAGAAAAACATTTTGTTTTTTAAAATCTGAAAAAATCCGTGTATTTTAAAGGAAACACTTTCTATTAATAAATTGTAAACATATATTAATACAATGTAAGGCATTATTCTATCACAATGCCTAAAATATAATAATGCTTAATAAATGTGGAGTGAATAATTATTGCACTATCTACCAGGCAAGTAGTCTTTTTGTTATGGTACGGAGTGCGAGAAGTGACCACTGAGAGACCGAATTGAGCCAAATTGTGAGTCTTTATTAGCTGGCCAGGACTACCCTCTGCACTGCTGAGAGGCAGCAGCGCAGAGAGCAGTCCCGAGCCGAAAAGGTGAGAAGGCTTTATACTAATTTGGAGGGGGGCTACGTGACATTAAACACGACATAGTGGAACAAAAATAATTACATCATACATTCCATAGCCACGGGGTCTGGGACCTGCCTCAGATCACCTGCCTGGCCATGTGACTGATTACAGTCTTTGAGCAAGCAAGGTTACAGAAGCAGTTAGCATCAGTTAAGGCAGGGAGCATTCTTTCTTGGGGAGGCAAGTACAGTAAATTTGACTGCAGACAGCTGGGGGGCTTA
>NW_012143745.1:131370-136202 GCF_000956105.1 Propithecus coquereli | reverse complement strand
GCTGGGACTACAGGCATGTGCCACCATGCCCGGCTAATTTTTTCTATGTATTTTTAGTTGTCCAATTAATTTCTTTCTAATTTTAGTAGAGACGGAGTCTCGCTCTTGCTCACGCTGGTCTCGAATTCCTGAGCTCAAACAGTCCACCCGCCTCAGCCTCCCAGAGTTGCTAGGATTACAGGCGTGAGCCACCGCGCCCAGCCCTATGGTTACACTTTATGTCTTTGCCTCACCCAAGTGCGGGTTAAAGGCATGCCCTTCCCCCCTACAGTGCTCCCGGTGTCCTTTAGTTGTGGATTTACCCCCACCATCCCCCTAATCCCTATAGAGTATTTCTGCCATGTGATCACCCTAGTGTTGATCAGTTAGTACCCGTTTGATGGTGAGTACAGTGGAGCCCATTCTTCCGATCTTGTGATACCTCACTTTGGATAATGGGCTTAAGTTCAATCCAGGAAAGTATAAGAGGTTCTAGATCACTGTTGTTTCTTATGATTAACATTTCATTGTAAACATATACCAAATTTTAATAATCCACTCATGGATTGACAGGCACTTAGGTTGTTTCCACATCTTTGCAATAGTGAATTGTGCTGCCATAAACATTCGGGAGCAGATGTCTTTATCGTAGAATGTTTTGTGCTCTTTTGGGTAGATGCCTAACTTCTTTCAGAGCTCACTTAACAGTGTTTGACGCAGGGAGTTACCTGAACACACGCCTCAGCTTTAGCTCAGCTCTAATGCTGGTTGCAGGTTCCTCCCCTACTCCATGATCTGGAGTCCACAGGTGGTGCCTATGCAGCCCTGGGCTCCAGTTGGGTGGGAGGGCATGTCTCACAGAGACACCTGCCACTTGGCTTATATCTGAGCCCTCAGAAACCTGTTTTTTTGTTTTTTTTTTTTTTGAGCTGCAGGCATCAATCCCAATCCAGTAAAGGCACTTAAAGCTCAGAGGCTTTGATCCTTGCTTGGCAAAAGCCCTAACTGTTGAGTTCCAGATGTTTTGCCATTTCCCCCTGACCTGCCCTTTCTCATACAAGCCCCATCCCTTCTCAATAGCAGGGCCCTACACAGAGCCTGACACCTGTAACCCTAGCACTTCAAGAGGCTAAGGTGGGAGGGCTGCTTGAGCTCAGGAGTTCAAGACCAGCCTGAGCAAGAGTGAGACCCCGTCTCTACTAAAAATAGAAAAATTAATCATGGCAAACACCTGTAGTCCCAGCCACTCTAGAGGCTGAGGCAGGCAGATCACTTGAGCCCAGGACTTTCAAGGTGGCAGTGAGCTATGGCGCCACTGCACTCTACCCCAGGCAACAAAGTGAGACTGTCTCAAAAAAAAGAGAAACTGACCCCCCTCCTCACTGCCCCCTCTCCCCTCCAAAAACAGCCTGACTTTTGTGTTTGGAACCTACTTTCTGATTCCTAGAGTATGAGAGGGGTGGGGGTGATACAGGTTGGCGTGGGAAGGATACAAGTTGTTTAAAGGAAGCAGAACAAGAACAGAATTAAAATGCATTTATGCTCTATTTTAAAACATTTCCTCAAAGGGCTCTGAAATGGAAAGAAAATGCAGAATAGTTCCAATTCAATCAAGGTACAGTTAAAATTCCTAACATGATCTACCTGGATGGTACAGGAAATACAGGGACACCCTTGCAGTTTTTAAACCTGAACAACTCACGTTGTTGGTATGACGCAACAATATTTAAAAGCAAGTTGCCTTTCTTCTCACTGCTAGCGTACATATCCCTCCAGTCAGCAAGCCCATTTCATCTTCTTTTTTGCAGTAGCTTGCTTCAAAGGAATAAGCTACTGGAATATTTTATACGATTTCATAATGCAATATACGCTAGGATACATTTGTCTTAAATGCAGTTGTGGAATGTTTCTATTTCTATGATCTATTAAGAACATAAAGAAGACAGTGTTATTTTTGCACTCTTAATTCTATGGTGGACAAAGCATCAATTTCTGAAATTCAATAAAAACAAACCTTCCTTTGTTGGTCAAACTTTAGCAATGGCTTCAGTGGTTTTTACTTCTTCCATTTTAAAGCTTTTTTGAATCTTTTCGTGGGGGTGGAGTGGGCTCGAAATAGCTAAAAATATAAAGGAATGGAAGGAAAGAGCAGAAGCAGCTAAATAATCAGATAATTGAAAACTGACTTGGCTAAGTTTCTCTCTCCCTTTTCTTCTGGAATTGGGTAATAACATCTCTACTTTGGATTATGTTCAATGCCAAGTAAACAAACATTTAAGTTAAAAAAAAGGAACGAATTTCATGAAATCATAAATTATTGGTAGTAGTATTAACATTCCAGCAAAAATACAAGTAGTTCGGTATAAAAAAAATTAAACTGCTGTCTTCATCTACCAAAATCCAAAGTTAGGTAAAACTTAAGACAGGCAATTTACCACCTTCATTGAAACAAATAGTCTCCAATTTACAGATGTTGTGTTCCAAAGTTCAAGGACAGGGTCTTTGGTACTTTGAGACAGGAGTCTACCAACCTTCTCATTTCCCAGCAAACTAATAAACTTTTTCCTTCTCCTCAAAACAAAAACACAAAAATAATAATAATAAAAAAAATAAAGTTCAAGGACAACTGGAAATCAGAATGTGCTTTCCACAAAAACAATGACATAAATGGCGAATCAGGGATTCCAGATGGTTCAACAAAGACTTTCCCAAAAAAGTCTGTTAGATTTCACTAATACTATAGTATAGTATGTATAGTATAGTAACATATACTATGTTAGATTTTACTAATACTAATACTTCTATTAGCAAAGGGGCTATATTCCAATACTTATTAGACACTCTATCACCGGACCTAAAAATTACATAGAAAACAAAGGGATGTATTACCAATCTCAAACAACAATATTGATTAAAACAAAAAAACACCCTTAAAATGTTCCACATATAAAAAAACGTGGCCATTTTTAGGTTAAGATTGGCTGAGGTCACCATGCAGTGTTAGGGTAGTCTTCTTGATGCAGAGGGGTCCAGGAATGGCAGGGTCCTATACGTGGCTGGTGAGGACCCACTGCTTTGCCTCCTAAAATCACTGTCTCCCCTGGCATTAGCAAAACTAGTCAGGGGTGAGGCACTGGGGACAGACTACACATCCATCATTTCTGATGCCCTTTTCACAGCTCCCCTTCTGCCCAGCTATTGTCCATCTACTTGCAGATGGCAGGAAATGAATCATTTTATCCGTTTCCCCTCATTTAGACATAAAATGCAAATGTCTTATTCAGATAAAAGACTGTGTGGGGCTGGGCACAGTGGCTCACACCCGTAATTCCAGGACTTTGGGAGGCAGAGGCAGGAGGATAGCTTGAGCCTAGGAGTTCAAGACCAGCCTGAGTAAGAGCAAGACCCCATCTCTGCAAAAAAATAGAAAAATTAGCCGCTTGTGGTGGCGTGTGCCTGTAGTTCCAGCTACTTGGGAGGCTGAGGCCGGAGGATCGCTTGAGCCCAGGAGTGTGAGGTTGCTGTGAGCTGTAACATCACTGCACCCTAGCCTGGGTGACAGAGCAAGATCCCATCTCAAAAACAAATTCACATGTGGTCTTTGGTTAAATGTATAATCAAGCAAAATGTATAAATGAGCAATACCAGCTCCCTCATTTGTCTGCTTTTTCTGGGGAGATGCCAGTATTAGCCATTTACAAATGGAAAGGGAGAGGAAAGGCTAAGGAGTGATTCACAAGAGAAGGGAAAGGAGACAGAAGGTAAAACTGAGGCTCCAACTTTTGCTTAGTGGCAGCACTGTAGACCTGTACCTGAGCAAGCCCACACAAGTGCATGCACACAGAGGCACAGCAGAGTTCTTTTACACGGAATTGATAAGCACTGCTACTTCATGTAACAAATTACGGCTAATGTATGTTTGTGCTTTTACGACATAAAGAGGCTTGCACTTGCATAAAGGTGCTTCTTTGCCAGGGACTCGATCAAGAAACCTAAACACTTCGTCTGGGAAAACAAGTATGCAACACTACTAGGAGAAAGTAGAAAGCTTATTTTCCTAGGCACAGGGATGGACTTCAAGAAACTTTCAAAACAAGCCATCTGCAAACACCCAGAGCCTTCATACAACCTTTAGCCGCCTAGGGCTAACAGTACCCCAAAGTGTTCTATTCCGTAAAACTCAACTCACCTGTTCTCTCCTTCCTCATTTCTACCCCTATTAAAACTTCCTTTTTCTTATAGAAGGTGGGGTGGGGCTCTACTAAGTAGCAGAATCTCTTAACCAACAGTAAGGTAATGTGTCAATGATCAGTTGATGGACATCCCTCTCAGAGATCTATATTTCAAGATACAAAGTTTAAAATTCCAAATGAATCTCCACTTGTAGGACTTTCAGGCAAAATAACAGAAATGTAAAAAATAAAAATTGGGTTGTAGATACATGTTGGGAGATGTGGTTAACTTTCCAGGGAGCTCATACTGAGTACATGTACAGTTCTTTTGGGTAATTTTTGTATTCCATGGCTTTCTCCTTTATCTAATGCCTAACTCAAATTTCCTAAAAATGTCAGTGGTTATGGAGATCCCTCCTCACTCACCTACCCAATGAGAGAGAAGAGTTTTGGGAGGGTAGGAGATATAACATAGAGAAAATGGCACACCAGGGTGTTACGTCTCAAGTAAGAGGCTTACTTTCAACTTAATACTAGTATATTACTGTTCATAATAATATACAGTAAATTATCGTGTTACAAAAATATACAATAAAATCTTATAAGAAACTCTGAATGGATTGAAGGTTGATAATTCTCCTAAGTAAAAAGACTACATTAAGGCCGGGAGCGGTGGCTCAC
>NW_012143745.1:125472-129859 GCF_000956105.1 Propithecus coquereli | reverse complement strand
AAAAAAAAAAAAAAGAAATGCTGCTTTGACTTTTTTTATAAAAGCCCTCTCCCCAAAATATTTTTGTTCAAGGGAAGTACAGTTCCATAAAATGACATAAGAATATTTAGAAAAGCTAAGCTACTTAAATATTTTATATATTCGGGCCAATTCTATCCTTTGGTTCACTTATTTTTATACATATTTTTTCCCTTTTAAAGGGTCACACAAATGTCAAACCAATTTTTAATAATTTTTTTCCTTTTTGAGTTGAGGTGATTTGCTTATTTTTTAAAATCAGAAATAAAATTATATGTTGTTGAGAAACAGCCAGAAAGATTAAAAGAAATTCTCCTCAGAAAAGAAACGGAATCCTTTGATTTGACTTCTTCGTATCACTTAAAGATTTATGTAAGTATAAAAATTTTAACTGGGTCTTTGAAACAGTATGTTTGCATGATTAAAATTCCTATCTAAGACTGTAGGAGTTTATTAACTTTTCCTTAATACACAGATATTTACTGATCTCTGTAGACTGAGGGGAACTTAAACATCTTAATAATATATAACAAAATCACAACTTTCTGGATACTCTATGTCTAAATAGCTCTGGAACTGGAATATCTTGAGGTGGGGGAAAAGTAGAGCATGGGGACTGGTGGAGCAGGGAGATTTGCAAATTCTTTTTGTTGAGTGACACCATAAGAACTGCTAAAAGACCTGAAGATTATATTCAATTTGTTATAATAGCCAAGTCTCCACAGGGGAAAAAAGACTGAATGAATGACAATGTTTATAAAAGATCAGCCTTGTCACACAAATGCTGGAGTGTGAGAGAAGCCAGCAGGAGACATGAGAGAAGAGAAACAACAGAACAGGAAAGCACACTTAAGGAATACCTGAGAGAGTAGCAAACACCAGGAAGCAGAAATGAGTTTGCAAAAGCCCAGTTAATACCCTCTGGGCTGTAAGTGCGTCACATGCAGATAACCAACCAAGACAGTCCACCCCCAGATGGCACATTTACTGGTTACAGAGTCATAGTAATAGATACGCCGTACTGAACACAGTACAGGCTGAGTATCCCTTATCCAAAATGCTCGGGACCAGAAGTGTTCCAGATTTTAGATTTTTTTTTTTCAGATTTCAGAACATTTGCATTACATGGGTTGAGCATGTGAAGGAGCTCAGGAAATTTCACCCCAAAATATGACTCCTTGGTATAAAGAGCCCTTAGAGATCAACAGGCTCTTGGAAGGGGCTTTCCCTCTATCTGCATAACCAGACAGACCCATCGAAAGTATAACTTCCCTGCTATCTCAATAAATTGCAGGAAAGATCAAGAACGCAACCAGTGACCCAAATAATTTTAAACATAATGCCTGTGTCTCAGGTTAATGTACAAGTCAATCTGTTTCCCCCATCCATTCATCCTCCCTAGCAACCATTTATTGTCCCTAACCAGAATTACCTATATTCCTCATCTCCCCTGACCCTCTAAAAGGAGGGGTATAAAAATTTCTGGACCGCATTGGGATATTGGGTAATCATTCTGTGATTCTCCCTCTGTATGCCTGAACTGTGAGTTGATCATTCAGAGAACTTTCAGGGGAAAGGGGAAGTTTTCCCCTCACCCCTACATATCCCTAATCCAAAAATCTGAAATCAGAAATGCACTGGATGTGACACTGAATCAAACAAAAAAATAAAAAATTAAAATAAATAAATAAATGCATTGGAGCATTTCCTTTGAGCATGATGTCAGCACTCAAAAAGTTTCAGATTTTGGATTTTCAACCTGTAATTTATACAGAATTAATAAGACAAAACAAGCAAAAAGCCTAGGATACATAAAGAAGAGAAGTGTTAAACAACAAAAAGCTGTACTAGCACTAAAAGATACTTGAAGGAAACAAGCACAGGGAGAGGACGGCCTAAATGACAGCCCTCATCGTCACTCTCTTTCTTCATAGGCACTCCAGAAGAGATGTAAGAGAATCAGGCCTACTGTGGTGTGAAATAATTTTAGAAGGTAAATTTGCCAGTTATCAAGGCATCTTCTCTAAAAACTAATTCAAAGCATATGGAGGCAGTGACCACTTGTCTGTCACGTCACATGAACATTTGCATTTGCATCCCCATTTTTAGTACCTCCAAATAATGATACGTGTAATGTTGAACTAATAAAGGTCATCAGGAAAGACACGTTTAGTAGACTATTGAAGAAATGAGGGACACTGTATATAAAATTCCACCTAAAAAACTTTCTACCACTTAAAGTGCTAATTTTCAGCTAAGAGGAAGACTTGCCAGCATGTCTGATGAATTCAGATCATCCACGTACCACTGTATGTTCCCAAAATTCCTCCAAAGCTCCCCTTTATTTATTTATTCAAAACTATTTCAGCTGGGCGCGGGGGCTCACGCCTGTAATCCTAGCACTCTGGGAGGCCGAGGTGGGAAGATTGCTTGAGGCAGGAGTTCGAGACCAGTCTGAGCAAGAGGGAGACCCTGTCTCTACCAAAAACAGAAAAAATTAGCCATGTGGGTGGCGCAAGCCTGTAGTCTCAGCTACTCAGAAGACTGAGGCAGGAGGATCACTTAAGACCAGAATTTTGAGGTTGTGGTCAGCTATGATGACACCACTGCACCCTAGCTTGGGAGACAGAGCAACATCCTGCCTCAAAAAAAAACCCCAGAAAACAAAAAAACTATTTTTCTAAATAGCAGTTATCTACTTTATAGTATAATACATTCTTGGAAGCTCCAAAATCAAATGTGGAAACTCGAACAGCAGACTTAAGGGGCTTTCGATCTTAACTAACTAAAAATGATTAGAAAGTCCTTAATTATATCTTGTAATCATTGGATATTTTATTGCATTTTGTCTTATTTTATTTTTAACAGGGAAAATAGAAAAACAGAAGTGGTGGTACTAATCATAATGTGAAAGGAACTAAGTGTCTCTGACTCAATACAGTAGGAGACCAAGATGGAAATATGTAGTTTTATTTGGATGCTCATTGGACATTAGCTGGTCAGCCATGTATCCCATTGAAAAAAAAATTAAACACTATGTATGAAATGCTGGACACAAATGGCTGCACAAACAGCACTATTGTACAGAAGACACTGTCAACACAAAGCAGAGCATTAGAATGCTGTTTTTTGTAACTGAATTTTAAAAGTTTTTTTTTTAACAACTTAATGTTCTTTTTGTTTTTTTTAATTTTCACTGACTTGTCCAAAATGTACACCAAAGTCTAAACTCAACACAGAAAAGAAAGGCACTTTGCAAGAGTCAGTGTATTCTCTAGGAAAAGTGTGGGTTCTATCAGCCAGTGCCAACACTTCACTGTAAAAAAGAAAAAAAGTCACACTTACCTCAAAAGGTACAATTATAGCATGTCATCAGCTCTTCAATAAAAACAGAATCTGCCTGTTAGGATTTATATCTAATTGTGGTGGGTGTAGGAGTAAAAGGCCTAGGCTGGAGAGGAGGGCAAAATAAATCTAGCCACTGAATCTTCTCATTCCTTTTAGAAAATTCCATTTTTAGATTTAGGGTTTTCAGATTTGCTTTGGCTGGCCTAAGAATTTTGGCATGGTGCTCTAAATCCAGCCAAGAACAATGAAGAAATACTGCATGCATAAAGCTAGGGAGGGTTAGTGTTCCAGGCTGAGAGAGAGAGCAGCATCAGATGCTCTGAGGCCCTGGAAAGGCAGGGTTTCAAAGGCAGAGATCAGCAGGAGAATCACAGATCAAGGATCAGCACAAACCTGCTGCCACTGCTACCCTGCAAACTCTCCAATAAAACTTTTAGCCAGACATCGATTCTAAGTTTGAGCTCCCTAAAACAATCACACTAAAACGCTAACCCTGAGGGATGAGAAAAACACATTAAGAAATGCACTTACTTATAGCTTCGAAAGTAAATCTTCCCACTCAGTGCAGTGAAGTGCAGAACATACTCTAATCCAGCCAGGCGGATATTTGGTACTGTGGGTCCTCTGAAAAAATCTAAAAGCACATATTAAGTTGTTTAAAAAAAAAAAAAAAAAAACTTTTAAAATTCAGTTACAAAAAAACAGCATTCTAACTGCTGACAAGATAGGTAGCACAAAAAATGATCTCTGAACAATGTCTGAAGGTCTCACCCCTCAACCATTTAATTTCGTGACTTTATTTCTGCATTCAGTTAACTGAAGTATGTAATTTTTCAGTTTTTGGGTTTTTTTTTGAGACAGAGTCTCGCTTTTTTTTCATTTAAAAGCATATAATTTGGTGGCTTTTAGTATATTCACAAGGTTGTATGTCTGAAGGTCTCACCCCTCAACCATTTAATTTCGTGACTTTATTTCTGCATTCAGTTAACTGAAGTATGTAATTTTTCAGTTTTTGGTTTTT
>NW_012143745.1:123808-125012 GCF_000956105.1 Propithecus coquereli | reverse complement strand
AAAAAAAAAAAAAAAAAGACTACATTAAAACCGTAGTTGTTGGCTAAGCTCCATCAATTTTTTTTAATTCTCTTTGCTTTTTTCTCCTGGTCTTCTGTTATCCTTTCTGCAGGTCGCTTCTTCAATCCCTTCATTTTCCTGGTTTGTAGTCTGCTTAGGTCTTGCTTCTGCATATGAATCCTTCCATAAGTTGTACCAAAAGTATCATGGGAGATATTTTTCTTCTTCTTTGGCTATGAAAAAAGAATACATACACATATATAAATAAAAATATATATTTAATGGCCTTCTACTATCATGAGTCAGTAAAAACATAGTCTACAACTATCTTAATAACAACTTCCATGAGGGAGTATGCCCTTAATGACACAGAGTGTATAGCCCTATATACCTTTCTTCTCATACGGACGTGCATACAAATCACTTGGGGATCTTGTCAAAATACAAGTTCTAATTTAGTAGGTCTAGGGTGGGGCTGCTATTCCACATTTCTAACAATTCCCAGGTAAATTGTCAGACCACACTTTGAGAAGCAAGATTATAAACTACACTACACACTGTCACATATTGAGAGAATTTCCTGTGTTTAGTTTATGGAATTATGACTGTCATTTCAATCTCTACCGGCTTCCAGAAATAACATTTCTACTTATTTTTTAAAACTACTTAAGTCGTCGTCTTATTCTTTTGTGGTAGACATTCTAAAAAATAATAACTTTTTAAAAAGTCAGAACGGGATTTAGGAACGTACAGTTTATATACCCTGTGCTCAAAATCCTTAGTCTTTAGACGCCCCAAACAATTTTTTTGCTTAAAATGGCAGCCCGAGCTACCAGAAAGCTCTCAGCCAAACTTGATGCCTGGTTTCTGCAATTCTTTTTTTGTTATCCCTCATGGTCAGCTTCTTTGATTCTTCCTCCTTTTCCTGGCTCTGAGAGGCTAGTTTTATCTATTGATCTCTTTATATAGTTCCTTTAATATACTATGCCACAACTCCACACAAATAAATATGGCACCAAGCCTCAGGTCATGTACCTTGAGAGCTTTTGGCATTTTCATAGATAATTTATACAGGTCATCTGATGCCAGGTGTGTCCTCCTCAGAACTAGATCCAGTGAGGGTCCCATCTCTTCCAATTCAATCCGCGGTGTTCTGCAACCAGATTTCTTCAACAGCAACCTTAATGAAATAAAAAAAAAAAAA
>NW_012143745.1:115750-119058 GCF_000956105.1 Propithecus coquereli | reverse complement strand
CGGGGTCTCGCTCTTGCTCAGGCTGGTTTCGAACTCCTGAGCTCAAACAATCCGCCCGCCTCAGCCTCCCAGAGTGCTAGGGTTACAGGCGTGAGCCACCGCGCCTGGCCAATTTTTCAGTTTTGAAGTTCACCCTCTAAACTAATGCCCAGCATAGGAGAATAATATTTATCATGGATATTAACTTTAAAATATAAATGAGGGCATAAAATTTTAATCTATAAGACAGGTAGGTAATGATGACAAATTTCTATAAAAATGGCTGTTCAAACTTTGATTGTTAAATCAAAATTAACTTATTTATCTATTTATTTATTTAGAGCAGGGTCTCACTGTCACACAGGCTGGTGTGCAGGGGTGTAATCATAGCTTACTGCAGCCTCCAAATCCTGGGCTCAAGCAATCCTCCTGCCTCAGCCTCCCCAGTAGCTAGGACTACAGGTACATGCCACAATGCCTGGCTAATTTTTTTTTAAGAGATGGGATCTTGCTATGTTGCTCAGGCTGGTCACAAACTCTGCCTTTATTTTTCATGGGGTAGGCCAACAAGAAAAAAAATTCTAACAAAAAATAGCCATTATATAAGCAAACGATGAAAAACTTTATAAACTGTCAAAGCCAAGAAGAACCGTGGAGATCAATGAGTAGGCTCTTTTCCTAGTGCCACCACTGGTGGCAGAAACGAATTTTAAATGATACACAGATAAAATCTACCATATATTATTTATCATGTACCATTCTCCATTTATGAGAGGGACATAAAGTTTCCTTTTAAAAGGAGGAGTGAATTTAAAGAAAATCTCCAGTGAACAACACTATGGATAAGACATGGACTTGGCTAAAGCAGTCAAAGTGGCACATGAATGAAAAAAGTTTGGAACACAAGTTTGACCGCTTAAATTTCACCGCTGAGAAAAATCAAACCCTAAGGAGGCTAAACAGAAATATGTTAATAACATTTGGCTAAGAAAAAGTCATGCATGAAAGTTCATCCAACTTTAATTACTTAGGAACAGCTGCCCCGGGGCAGGTGATGTAGTAAATAGGAAATCCCATTCTTGTCCCAATCTGTAATCATCTAGCATTTTTCTTCCCTTTATCCATTAGCCCATAAGAAGGAATCATCTCCATGTGAACAGATGTATACTTTTTTTGTTTGTGCATACACATTTATACACCACTGTTCCCTCCTCCTCCAAACAAAAAACCCTCAAAAACATTTTGATAAAACAAGTTTGCACCTTTCAAGGTAGTCTAATCTAAATACCATATGAAGACCTTTCCCATAATTTTGCCAAAACCTGACTCTCCTTCAGTGGAGAGTGGCATTACTGAAGTCAGAATAGTTCTTGGGAACAAAACAGGTACATTCCAATCTGCTCTGAAACAGATTTTATAATGCAAAATTTTCCAGGCATCTGTGTTTTCTCCATAAGCTTTTAAAAATGAAATGGAGAAAATTTTAAGAATGAAATAAGCATATGGAAAAGTCTTCTTTATAAGGTCAAAATTTCTAAGAATTTTCTGTCTGTATCCATTAGTGCTAAGCACTCATTTTCTCTTAGCCACCAAACTAAAATTTCCCTAAAGTCTGCAAAGCATCAAGATAAACATGTGAAAAGGGTGGGGGTGGGGGGTATACAACCTAATTGGCATAAATAGCCCGACTTAACAATCCAAATGCAAGTATGTCTAACAACATATTTACTGGTAGGAAAAGTACAAAGTACTGCTTACACATGAATACTGCAAGAATCCACTCACTATGTACGAGAGCATCTATCATGCACAAAGTATTGTGCCTGTGTTGTGATGGCAATATAAATGACACATAGCATCTTTCTGCCAAGGGCCCCATGTTCTAGACAGATATGAATATATATCAACAACTGTAATTTAAAGCAGTATATTAAAAGAAAAGTATAAAGTGCTCTGGTACTAAAGAGACAAAGTAAAAATAAAAAAAAATTTAAAAAAATACAGTGCTTTCTCTGGAAGTTCTGAAGAGGGAAGAGATCATTTCTAGTTGGAGATTTCACGGAAGTGGCATTTACACTTTGTAGGATTTTGACAGATGGAGTAAAGTAAAGCAAGCATTTTGGGATAAAGCAGACAAGAATTAAATATGACTTTGCTTAGAGTAAGTAACCATCATCTACAGAAACGAAAAAGAAGGGAAAGTAGAGAAAAACATCAAGTTCAATTTTGTTCGTGCTTTTATGAAGTCATAAAGAAACATTCAGTCATGTGTGGTGGCCTTGGCCTGTAATCCCAGCTACTCAGGAGGCTGAGGCAGGAAGATCCCTTGAGCTCAAGAGTTCAAGACCAGCCTGGGCAACATAGGGGGAAAATTTTTTAAAAAAAAAAAAAAAAAAAAAAAAAAAAAAAATCAAAGGAACATTTAAATAAGAATATCTACTAGGCTCCTGAGTTTAGATCTGCAGCTCTAGAAAGATGTCTGGGGTAGTGAGTCATTATAGAATGGTTAGAATAGTAGTTAAGAAGGTAGGCTTTGCAAAGAAAAGCTGGCAAAAAGATAGTTATTCAATGCAACAGCAAAAAACTGGAAACAATCCAAGTGTCCATTAGTAGAGGACTGGTATCTATGAACATTCATATAACTAAGTACTTTACAGCTTTAAAAAGGAATGGAGAATATCTCCATATACTCCTATGAGTGATCTAAAGGATGTGTTTAAGTGAAAAAAGTAAGGTAGAAAAAAGTGTGTATTTATGTACCCACCCATGTGGTTGGCAAAACTTTCAGAGTATAAAAATGTTGGTGAGAATATGGCAAACAGAAACCCTAAAGGCAGTGCTGACGGGAATACAGACTGCCACACCATCTGGACAGCAAATTGGCTGTACCTAGTGAAATTAATTGTGGTATCTCCTATGATCCAGCAATCTTAATCCTGAAAAACTCAGAGAAATTTTTAAGGATCCAAGTGCCAGGTGCTACAGTAGGTTTGTGGTGGGTGGGAACCAGAGGGCATTATCCACAACAAAGGGAATGGATTAGAAAAGATATAGTAGATGCAAGCTATGAACCAAAGACTGGAGGTTAGTACAAAGATGCACACACATTTGAAAACACAGTGTTGAGTGAAAAAAGTAAGAAATAATGAGATCTATGGCACAATTAACATGTATGGAAATTTCAGATGAACATAAAACCCCTTAAAAATTAGATTTTTTTAGGCCGGGTGCGGTGGCTCACGCCTGTAATCCTAGCTCTCTGGGAGGCCGAGGCGGGTAGATTGTTTGAGCTCAGGAGTTCGAAACCAGCCTGAGCAAGAGCGAGACCC
>NW_012143745.1:115176-115700 GCF_000956105.1 Propithecus coquereli | reverse complement strand
AGTAAGACAAATAACCCAATTAAAAAAAAAAAGGCAAAGATTTTTTTTTTGTCTTTTCCTCCCTCCCTTCTTTTTTTAGACAGGGTATCACTCTTTTGCCCAGCCTGGAGTACAGTGACCTGATCATAGCTCACTGTAACCCTGAACTCTGGGCTTAAACAATCCTCCTGCCTCAGCCTCTTGAGTAACTAGGACTATAGGCACGTGCCACCATGCCCAGCTAATTTTTTTTTTTTATTTTTTGGAGAGATGGACTCTTGCTAGGTTGCCCAGGCTGGTACTGAACTCCTGGCCTCAAGCTATCTTCTGGCCTCAGCCTCCCAAAGTGCTAGGGTTACAGGTGTGAGTCACTACACCCAGCCAAGTAAAAATGTGAAAAGACATTTTTGTAGTCGTGGCTGAGTGGTTAAGGTGATGGACTAGAAAAGACATTTCACCAAAAACATATGAATGGCTGGCCAATAAGCACAGGAAATGATGCTCAACATCATTAGTCATCAGAAAATACAAATTAAGGCCGGGCG
>NW_012143745.1:113225-115021 GCF_000956105.1 Propithecus coquereli | reverse complement strand
TGAGGTTGCTGTGAGCTAGGTCGATGCCACGGCACTCTAGCCCGGGCAACACAGTGAGACTCTGTCTCAAAAAAAAAAAAGAAAATACAAATTAAAACTGCAATGACACCATTACTTATGTTGTAGATTTGACTGTGGAAACATTACTATTAGTATAAAACACCTATTAGAATTTACTAAAATTAAAAAGAATGGTCTACCAAGTATTGGCAAAGAGGTGGACCAATTAAAGCTCTTATACACTGCTGATGGGAATATAAAATGGCATGCCATTTCAGAGAACAGTTTGGCAGTTTCTTAAAGTGTTACTAAAAAAAATTTTAAAAGGCAATGAAGAAAAAAGTCATCCAGTTAGGTAGATAATAGTAGTAGGCCTTAAAGGAGTATTTAATGAAACTAACCTATTACTATTTACTATTATCTTTACATTCAAGAGACAGTCACCATAAACTTTTTTTATGGTTAAAAAAAGTAACCATAAAAATTAGGAAAGACAAATTTAAAAACAGATATTTGCTGGTTTTCTATAAAGAAACACAGTTACCCTCTAAGTTCCTTCCTTAGAGACCCCATTTCTGAAAACAGCCACAGTGGGGAATTATATTAACCACAAATCTATGTAATATTTAAGAAAGCAAAATGGAAGCAAAATTCAAGATGAACAAAATGGGTACTTCGCATGAAAACACTGACACTAAGAAAATCAACTTTTCTTTCTGGCCAATTATTAAAAAAAGGAACTTCCTAGAAAGGAGAAAGCCCTTGATAAATTTCTTTCTCTACTAATCTATGATATATCATTCAAACACACAACATACACCAAGAGGCAGTGTCTCTCTTCATATCTATATTTTTTAAAATTTTTAAATTTTTTTTTTAAGGCTGGTCAAGCAAAGCAGTGGGAGTGGAGAAGGACAAAGGAATCAATAACTGGTTGTGATCAATTAGTTGTAAATACCACTGCACTCAGACTACCAACCTCTTCATATCTTTATTGAAAACCCAACTTCCCTTGGTGCCCTACAATCTCATTCCATTCTTCCTCTATCTTTCTGCTTCTGCGCTGATTCCTTTTTTCACTCCCTTTCCCTCATAGCTGCATTATGTGGTCATTCCTGCCATCTAGTGGAAGCACATGATATCAAGAAGGCAGGGATTATCACAAAAACCATTTAGGGTCAGACACTGTGGACACCTATCATCATAGCACTTTGGGAGGCCAAAGCAGGAGGATTGCTTGAAGCCAGGAATTCGAAACCACCCTAAGGAACAAGTGAGACCCTGTCTCTATAAAATAATAAAAAAAAATTAGCCAGGCATGACTGCATGCTTGCAGTCCCAGCTACTCAAGAGGCTGAAAGAGGAGGATTGCTTGAGCCCAGGAGTTCAAGGCTGCAGTGAGCTATGATTGTGCCACTGGACTCCAGGCTGGGCAGAGCAAGACACTTGTTTCTTTAAAAAAACAACAACAACAAAAAAACTTACCAATAAGAAGACTTTTTAGTCTTCTATAGTCTTCTGTTACATCAAAATCATCACCAGCAAATATTAACATGGGTTTCGTTCCCTCCGGACATTTACTGTTCTATGAAATTAAAAGAAAATGTAATTATATAATTATCAAAGTCTAACCTATATGCTGATTTTAAAGCTTAAAGCAGTCAATACTTATATATAGTAATTTGTTTTCACATTTTATCAACTGTCCTAAAACTATGTCGGCAGATAGTGACTTTAGACTTAAAAACAGAGGCAGGATTTCTTTTTTTTTGAGACAGAGTCTCACTCTGTTGCCC
>NW_012143745.1:103189-112485 GCF_000956105.1 Propithecus coquereli | reverse complement strand
AAAAAAAAAAAAAAAACTTATACTGGAAAAAAAACAAAACAAAACCCAACCAAACAAAAATAGTCCTCTAATGGCCAGCATCCCAGAGTCAAAATACATTTAATTGTAATTTATTTGAATTATTTATACCACTGTGCCTTTTCTACTGTATCACATAAAAGCATTTTTAAATGAAGGCTAAACTACCAACTAGACATTCTCATAGGAAGCAATATAATGTTATACAAGCTACAGAAAGCATGGGCCATAAACTGATCCTTGTAGGCAGGAAAAAAGGAAAACAAAACAAAACAAAAAAAGTATGGGTCAATAATCACTCAGTGGGGTTCAAACTCTTACTATAAAAAGTGTTTGCCCAGTTTTGGATTTTCCATCCCAGTCAGAATGTGAGGTGACTAGTGAGAGGATTTAGCAGTCACCATAGTAAAGAAGAAAAAAAATCAAACAGAAAAAATTATTTAACTGAGAGATTAATTTATGGAGGAAGGTGAATAATTGTTGGTCTGAGCTTCCCATTGATTCTAGAACTTCTGCTATGACAGATAATCAGGGATTATCCAAATCCAGCAAAAAACAAAAGGACAAAAGCCAAACATCCTGTTGCCAGGACCAGGTCACCTGTTGCTTCCCTGTTCAAAATGACCACTCTTGTGGACATTCTCTGCTTCCAAACCTTGAACCTTTTAACTATCTATACTTAGGAGATAGAAACGTGCCCAAGATCTGTCTGCCTGATCACGAGTTAAATGTACCTTCCTGACCCAAAAATTATTCCATGCTCTAGCTGTGCCTACCTGACCCTAGGTATAGGGGGGCTATTTAGGTGTACAGAAGGTAACAAAAGGTACAGCAACATCAACTGTAACTTTGGCTTTCAAACCATCCTGACCACAATACACAGTAATAAAAAATACGTTTATAGTAATGATCCAGTACAAACATCATAAAAATATAAAGTTATGTGAAACAATACTTACCACATAGAGCACTGATACTTTCTACACTACTCCATTTTCTAAAAACACCAGTCACACCTCCATCATAAAAACCCAAACTACAACAGATGAGCTATATTTGAATAGTCTGAAAGGTACTAAAAATTCAAAATACTATAAATATAATGATATAGTATACTAAAAATACTTAATTACACCAAGTCCTTGAACTAACCTTTATTTTTTTAACAAAGGAAATAATTTTTATAAATTATACGATATTCTAAGAACTTTTAAAATAAAATATCCCAGACAGTTCCAGTGTATTTATCTTATCTAAAATAAAACCTACTTGCCACAAAATTTAATCATCTTGTTCATCAAGGCTTATTTCATGCAAAATAATCATCCCTTGCTGTTCAGCCATCTGAGAAAACAGGTTCCTAGGATACTCGCTCAATTCCTGGTAGAGTCTAATCACCTGCTAACTATGGGTACTGAGCTTGCTAAAGAGTTAAAGGCAAGTGAGAAAAGAAATAGTGAAAATGTCTTAAAAATGAGGAAAGTACAATGAACACTATTGAGGTGATGGGCACACTTATAGCCGTGACTCAAGCATTACAAAAGTGATCCATGTAACAAAAACATTTATACCTGCTTAATATTTTTAAATAAAAAAAGAAAAAAGGGGGAAATAGAAGTGGAAATAAATATGAAGGGGAAGTGTACCAAAACACACAACTCCAAAACAAATTAAAAATAAATTACCAAATAATGGGGAAAAAGTGAAAGACTGTCTAATAAATGATATTCTTATCAATTAGTGAAACTTATAGTTATATACATAATCCATGAGTGAAAATTTGGTGTTCAGTTTAAATGGCTCTTGATAAGAATGAGACCGGACAAACAAGAATGGTTTTGTGGTCCAGTTTTGAAGCTGCACAGTGACTGAGGGTTTATCCTGCCTTCCCCGCAAGCATGTCAGTGCTCCAGAGTTTGCAACCCACAGCGTGGCAGCAGTATTGGCAGGGATAACAGAAGCAATTTCACTCCATTGGAAAGAGGGCAGACATTGCTTCAAGACCACAAGCATCATGACAAATTTATAAACACTCATCAGGCTTTCAAGGCACTGAAATGCCATGGAATTGGAGAGTATTATCGAGGCTTGGTGCCCATTCTTTTCCACAATGGACTCAGCAATGTCTTTTTTTTTTGTTTGGCCTTCAAGGTCCCATTAAGGAGCATCTGCCTACTGCAACAACTCCCAGTTCTCATTTGGTCAATGATTTTATCTGTGGAGGTCTTTTGGGTGCCATGCTGGGATTCTTGTTTTTTTCCAATTAATGTTGTAAAAACTCACAGCCTCAGACTGGTGGGGAATTTTAGTCTTTCCCCAACGTTTTCAAAAACATCTGGCTAGAATGGGGCAGGAAACTGACAAATCTTTTCACAGGTGCCCATGTGAATTATTAATACCTTTGGTTCCTCATCTCTTGGGGCATAATCAATGCAACTTATGGGTTCTCATTAAAGATTATACAAAAAAATCCCCAGTTAAGTGCCATTTATCAACTGAATACCTAAGAAGAATGCAAGTTGGCCTCTTTCCTAATTGGCCAACTACAAGTTGGTGTTTTAAGTCCAGGCCACGGTGAGTTATGGTCAAAGCTGTTTTTCTTAAGCATCAACAAAAACAGAATAAAAGGTTTCAATAGGAAAAAAAACAAGAAAGAAAATTCTACTGATAGTTCTGAGGTTACATAAAATAGGTGTGCTAATTCAGAAAGAGAGGATAACATTTAAACTATGGACCTAGTTAAGAATTAGTAACTACAGTCTAAAGTCTTAACTGCCACAAGATCTGCACGCTCTTATACACTATAAATATATTCCTCTTTTTAAAATAAAGGTAAAATAAAATTGTATTTTTATCTGAGAGCATGTCAAAATAAAAGTTCTTTATCTACAAAATTGTACAAGTACTCTTCACCACAAGATGTCACTATTGGCCAAGAGCAGCATTATAAAATGCTTTTCAGTTTTATTATCAGTCTCTTACCTTAATGTCCTTTAGAGAGACAAACTTTTCAATACCTAATTCAATCATATCCAGCACATGATAGTCATACATACGACCTAGAAGGAAAATGCATTTTTAAGCACATATTTTTCCCAAACCCCCACCTTACGTGTACCCACTTATCTGTACATCCAAAATGTCCTAATATCTGTATCTTTCCTTCCTCCCTATACACCCCCAAATGTCCCCTCTTTCGTAAATTTCTAACTCTACCTTAAAGAGATTCTTAGGATACCAGTCATGGAAAGGATCTTAGAGATCATTTAGCTCAACTCCTTTAATAGAAGAATAAATGAAGGCCCACAGACGGTAAAGGGCTTGCCTAAGCCAGTGAGCATGCCAAACCAAATTTCAACAACCCAGGCAAGGGTTCTTTTTCAAATCTATTTAGTCAACAGGTATTCATTAGAGAAGGGTTAATTTATGTGGGTAGGCATGCTACTTTTTTTCTAACTCTAATACTGAATAAATACACACACACACACATATATATTTATATATACTTTTTATTTTTTGGAGACAAGAGTCTTGCTCTGTCACCCAGGCTGGAGTGCAGTGGTGCAATCACAGCTCACTATATCCGCAAACTCCTGAACTCAAGTGACCCTCTCGCCTCAACCTCCTGAGCAGCTGGAACTATAGGCACATGCCATCTGGCTAATTTTTTAAAAATTTTTTTGTAGAGACAGGGTCTCACTATCTTGCCCAGGCTGGTTTCAAACTCTTGGCTTCCAGCGATCCTCCCACCATGGCCTACCAAGGCGCTGGGACTACAGGTGCGAGCCATTATACCTGGCTATATTTCGTATTAGAAAAAATATCTACAACTTGAGGTAGGGTAATTTTTTTTTCCAATTCCAGTGGATCCATGATTATGGGGGAGCTCAGTGACACTCAATGCAAGCACAAGGCAACCACGCTGCATCTACAACTGAGGAAGGAGGAATGCTGAGAGCCCCAAGAGGCCACACTTCTTTAAATCAGAACTTGCTTCCAACAGAGACAAAAGGCAATGGTGTTCTAAGAAACATGAGTAACTGAGGAATTCTTTCATATTCTTTCTTACTTGTGTTAGTTCCCTGTATTGGTAGGGTAGTACTTATATGGTCCATTCTTTACTTGGAGACTGATAGATAAAAAATAATTTTATTCAATGTCACAAGGCTCAAAATAAAAACCAAAAAACCCACACCAAACTAGATTAAAGCTACTGAATTGAAGGATTCAGTTTACTCCTGATTCTTTAATACCATTAGTTGATCTGAGTCACAGAGCTGGCTCTATAAACACTAAAAAGTAAATTATACTTACCTATTACTAGATTATTTGGCCTCTTCTTATTATGGGAACCAAACATGAATAAGGAACAATCTGACTTTTTTGAAAAGAATTCCTATAAAACCAAAGAATCTCATTTAGTCAATGCATAAATGTAAAAACCTTAAGAATCCTACCTCTGAACTTAAAAAAAAAAAGTTTATCAGTTTTTCCAGTGGAAGTTAATAAAGACATAATGAACTAGATAGGAAAATACTGAAGCAAACTACTTTATTTCTAGCTTTTTACTTCAAATTTTCTGATTTGGGGTACCTAGGGAAAAGATTTCTACTTCAAGACAAAAAAGATATGAAAACTGTTAGATTAATAAGTAAAATAAGACCATTTCTTTTCAGTTACACAGTCATTTTGGAATAGCACACCAAGTGTTTCAACTGTTGAACAAACCCCTTTATTCACAGGACATTACTGCTATTGTTGATGGCACACATGAATATATGGGGGACCTACATGAATTTATCAATATGGTGTTTTTGGATGTTTATAATTGGATTCATGAGTTTCCCTCTCATTTCAAATTGCATCCACGCAGGAATCTTGTCCTGGAATCTACATGCCACACAGCTGTGACTAGTTGCATGCTGTGTACCTGGAGAGACTGACAGATCTATTAATGTTCCTAGCTGCAAAAGATATCTTCTCCATTTGGCTCTCAGAAGTACTGACTTCCATTACAGATTTAAGAGGAATGGAAATACAGGTATGGGGTTCCAACCCTAGACAGCTCCTTTTACACTACGTCTATACTTTCTACATCCCACATACTTCGACTCAGTTTACTGAGATCACCAGTCTTAAGCGTGAAAATTAAATTCAACATGTTCTAGTTCAAAAGTCAGTTGGAAAGCCTCCTAAATTAACAACAAAAAAATTAAAACAGATGAAATAGTGATAATCCTCAACTTTTCTTTACTGGCTACAAGACTCTGAGGTGTGAGCCCCTAGTTTGGTTATCATTCGTTCTGTTGTCTAAGTAGAAGCAAATGGGGCACACAACTGCCCGTGTCCATCCACTCCCAGCATGGAGGGTGCAGAGTCAGAAAGTCTAAGATTTCAGGCTCTGCCACTTACCCTGGACAAATTAAACTTTCTTTTTCGTTTTTGTTTTTTTTTTTTAGTCATTTGACAAAGCAAGAAAATTAAACTTTCTTGAGAATTAATTTTATTATCTCCTGTAAAAGCCTGCAAGGGCCCCATGGATGTCATATATGAATGTAGCTTGTACAGTGTCTGACACAAAGTAGGTGTTCAAAAGAATTTTTTATTGTCTAAATCAATGGAAATGCTTTCTTAAAAATTTTTTTTAACATTTTCATGTTATGACTAATTCCCTAAAGCTTTCCATAAAATACCCTTCATACATATTTGAGTGTTTTATGCATATACACACATACACATGCACATGAAAACTCATCTCTGTTGTTCTTCTCTACAGTCTGCTTCTTATTTGTTAAAATTTTAAAGCAGGGGTAGTCAAATTATCTGCAAAAAGCCAAATAAATATTTTAGGCTTTTCATATGCTTTTCTTTTTTTTAATCAACTCTTTAACAATGGAAAAAACATTCTTGGCTCACAGGCTTCACACAAACAGGGATCTGGTCTACAGGCAGTGTATTTTTGCCAACCCCTGTTCTAAAGCACCCAAGAACATTTGCAAGAATGTGGTGAAAGAAACGTGTGATATGGGAGGGCCGAGAGGAGGAAACTGACCACATTTCCAACACAACCGCTATTTCCATAGTCATTTTAAGCTATGAAGGTCTGAGATCTATTTTTCTTTTTCCTCACTACTACACGAATGAGGAGATGTCTGAGATTTATTATAGCCAATGAAATATATTCTATCTCTGAAGGTGGGAGATCGAAGAGATGAAATGTCACAACTTCAAGTGTAAGAAAAGCTATCATATTAACAGTGGGTTGAAAAAGTACACATGCCACAGATTTCACCACGTAACACTGCTACATAGTGGTTATCTAACTAAAACCATCATGGTGTTACAAAACAAAAGCAGCACCTTGATTAAGTGGTGTATAAAAGAGAAAGAATTCTGAGATAAGCCCTATTATTTTTACTTTCGTGATCTCTTCAACAGATGACTGAAAAACATAACACTACGATAAGAGTAATTTGTAAAAAACTAAATAAAATTTATTTTGCCAACATTTTCCTTTTTAATTTTTTTAAGAGATAGGGTTTTGTGCTATTGCCCAGGCTGGAGTGCAGTGGCACAATCATAGCTCACTGTAACCTCTAATTCCTGGGCTCAAGTGATCCTCCCACCTCAGCCCTCTGAGTAGCTAAGAATACAATCATATGCCACCACGCCTGGCTAATTTTTAGATTTTTTGTAGAGATAAGGGTCTTGCTATGTTGCCCAGGCTGGTCTCAAACTCCTGGCCTCAAGTGATCCTCCTGCCTCAGCCTCTCAAAGTGCCAGGATTACAGGTGTGAGCCACCATGCCCAGCCAGTCTTCTAATTAATTATTCAGATTCTACTCAAAAGTTCTTTCTTCCTCTTTTGTTTCATTCATTCATTCATTCATTCACTCATTCATTTATGGCTAGTCAAGTGAAGCAGCAGGAGTGGAGAAGGAACAAAGGAATCTATAACTAGTTGTGATCAATTAGTTGTAAATGCCACTGCACTCGGACCAGCCAAGTTCTTTCTTTTAAATTTGCTAACTAAAAGAAAAAACAAATAATAAGTTCCTATCAAGAGAACACAATCATATTCTTATTTTTCAAGGTCAATTTAAACAGTTTAAAGCACTTACTCCTTTAAGATTCTTAAGAAAGAAACCAATTATCATCACACAGTCAATGTCTCTTCACCATTCACTTAAACTGTCTTTCACCTTCTGATTTCATTTACTAGCCTTCTTCACTTAGTTTTGGTTGACAATACACTCTAACAGGAATGTGATTAACTCTAGCAAAGCAACTGGCAACTGTTAACAATAATTCAAGTAGTGTTCCTTGTTCTAAATATATACAAAAGTCAGATTTTTAGAACTCAAAATTGCTTCATAAAAATAGATCTGTAATAAGCTTCCTTTTGACAATTAATTATGCACTTAAAATGTAATTTAATTTTTAAAAATTTTATCAATATATACGTAAGCAATGAATAATACACTTACTAGGAAAGTGAAATGTAAGATCTGCAGGTATATTTTTAAAAGTATAAAGGTCTTAGTTCATCTCCATTTTACATCAAAATCCTTCACATAGGATGATTTCTAATTCAAAAAATCACTAATTAGGGAGTACAACATGAATTAGTCTGAAAAATTATTTATATGCTCTTTTAAATCAAAGATTCTTATACTTACCAGTGATGTCTGATCCTCAAACGGTCTTGTAATATTTTTCCTAAGAACATTTAAAAAAAAATGTGACCCAATTTTAATAATCCTGGTAAGTAAATTCAATTAGGTAATACATTAAGTAAAAGATAATTTTATACTCAGATGATTAAAAAAAGCTGGAAGGACATTCATTCATTCAGATATTTATTTAGTGCCTATCATACGCCAGACACCATTTTAGGATCTAGGGATACTATAACACTATGTCAAACAAGCTATTTCATGAAGCTAACATTCTAGTGGAAAAATAAATACAATCCGCCCTCTGGATCTGTGTGTTCTGCATCCATGGATTCAACCAACCATGGATTGAGAATATTCGAAAAAAATACCACTAAAAAAATAATACAAATTTAAAATACAGTGTAATAACTATTTACATAGCATTTACACAGTATCAGGTATTATAAGTAATCTAGAGAGGATATAAAGTACAGGAGAAAGTGTACACAGGTTATATGCAAATACTACACCATTTTCTATAAGAGACTTGAGTATCCTCAGGTTTTAGTATCCAAGGGTGGTCCTGGAACCAATCCCCCCAGAGACCGAGGCATGAATATAGCTGATTCCAGGGCTGTGGCAAAAAAAAAAAAAAAAACCACAAACCTGGAGCATCTTGTGGTGTCAGAAAGGGAGTGCTAAATTCAAAGTTAGCCATGGGACACACACACACACACACAAAAAGAAAGAAAGAAAGCGCTCAAAAACAAGGGCATGTTGAAAGGGCACAGGAACCAACCTGGAAGAGTGCCCAATGGTAGGATAATTTCAGCAACAAAATAAACAGTAATACTGAATTATAACCCATAAAAATATAATATGTATCCATGATTCAATAGACTTAAGGAGTAAAAGAATTAATAAATACCCGTATGTCCACATAATTAAAACCAACAGAGAAGAAACAGATTTTCAGAATTCCAATTAACACATGTAGAAGGTATGAGGGGAACAGAAGACCACCACTGGGGCACCACAGTAATCACCGTTGTAAACAAGATCCACCAATAGATGCTAAAATTAATGAGCAAAAGTCTGAGGAAAAAGAGGATATTTGTGTTTTTGCACTGTCTCAAAGTATCTTCTCCAAATATTTATTAACTACAAAAGGGAAAACAGTAACTTTATAGTGGAAAACCAAAGAGACATCACTTAAACCAAGGTTAACGTCACCAGTATAAGACATATTTACATTGTATGATCTCTTATTATTTACTGAGAAAAGGACATCATTTTTGTAGCGTTCTTGACAAAAATATATAGCTTCAACCTATTCATGAGAAAACTTAAACCCTGATTGAGGCATCATTTACAAAATAACTGGCAAGGCTGGGTGCAGTGGCTGATGCCTGTAATCTTAGCACTCTGGGAGGCTGAGGCAGGAGGATTGTTTGAGCTCGACAGTTTGAGGTTGCTGTGAGCTAGGCTGACGCCACTGCACTCTACTCAGGGTAACAGTGTGAGACTCTCTCAAAAATAAATAAATAGGCCGGGTGTGGTGGCTCACGCCTGTAATCCTAGCTCTCTGGGAGGCCGAGGTGGGTGGATCGCTCAAGGTCAG